>NC_048272.1:13216866-13516866 GCF_009762535.1 Notolabrus celidotus | reverse complement strand
GTGAACATGTGATAAAGTATCGCAAGATCTTTGACTACAAATGAATCAGCGTGTAGTGTTTAATTACTCAACAAACAATAATAAAAAAAACATTGACAGAGTTTCCAAATAATATTATGAATCTGATAACTCGTCTTAACAACTGTATTTAACCAAGGTTTGAATGGAGCGCATGATGGTGCACCATGCTCCCAAAGGTCTAGGTTATACTCTTACCAGTTGCATATCTCATAAGAATTCATTATTTTTGGCTGAATTCATCACAGCAGGTATTAGTGCCCTCTCCCTCCTCTTTCTCTGGTCCTCCCTCCCTCCCTCCCTTTTTCCCTGAAGGTTTGATGGGTCAGCCAGCACAGCAAGCAACCCTCAGCTGCTGCAGCATCCCTGAAGATCTGCGTTGCATTGAATGGTAGCTGCCTTGAACAAGAACTTATCTCTCTTCCCTTCATTTGTGTGTGTGTGCGTGTGTGTATGTGTGTGTGTGTGTGTTTCTTGGCCTGGTGAATAATTCAGCCAGGAGAGTTTTATGAGGAGAACTAAGAGTGTATGGTGGTTTGTGCCAAGTTATCAACCCTGGTGTTTTCAGGAGTAGGAGCTTTGGCAGCACTATGACACAAGCTGATACAAACTGATCTTGCACACACGCATGCTCACACACTGAGACACACACAGAGGAAGCAGAAGAAGCGCCTGGGCCTCATTAGCCATGATGAGGACAGGGAGCTGCCATCGCCTCTCCATCCCCTGCATGTCCCCCATGGCTAGGAACAAATTGGTGACAGCGCTCCCAGCCACTCTGTCGGGCTACCTGCGATGCACTGGGCTCTGTCAGGCTCTGTGTGTGTGTGTGTGTGTGTGTGTGTGTGTGTGTGTGTGTGTGTGTGTGTGTGTGTGTGTGTGTGTGTGTGTGTGTGTGTGTGTGTGTGTGTGTGTGTGGGTGTGTGTGTGTGTGTGTGTGTGTGTGTTGAAAGAACGCTACACACAGAGGAGAAAGGGAAAAGAGAGGGTTTCTTGGTTACACTCCCTTGTCCCCTTTGCTCGGCCCAGAACGGAGTCGTGACACGAGTGAGCACTTCATCGTGTTATCCTCAAGTTTGATGAGGAGGAGGGGGAAATGAGGGAGAGAGAGGGGTTCCATCCTACCTTCCTTTCCCCCTCCAGTACAGAGGGGTTCAAGAGGGTTCAAATCCCTGCCTCAGCTCCTGACTTGTGCCCGCTGCACCTTTTTTATTAAAGTCAGAAACACAGTCAGCGCTGCCTCTGTCAGAGTGAATCCATTATGCCTGTATATTCAGGTTGCATTTCAGACACAGGAGTTGGGAGGAATGTGTGTAGCTGCAAAGTGCTGATGCATGCAGGGGTATATAAGCATATGGCAACAGCACACAAAGCCACTCCCTGACAAGCTGCTTATTTTCCCCTTGCAATATCTTTTATTTTATTTCTTTATTCTTCTATTTTCTCTTCATCATATTCTGCCCCTCCTCATTATTTCCACTTATTACCCTCTCCACCACCTTTCCTCTCCATCTCCTGACCTGCTCGGCAATCTTGTTAGCCCTTCTGAGTGTCAGTCTAGACGGGGAGGCACATATCCTGTCAACCTTGCAGGTTCAAAGACACTCTGTGAATTTCTTTACAGGAAAGGACTGGCATAAAGTTTCAAGGTGCATGCAATCAAATACGCCTGACACACAAACACACACTTATTCCCTCTCTCCTTCTTGCATGCTCATCCTCCTCCACCTCCTTTTTTCTGCTTTAACCCTCTTATCCCTCACATGTATATATATATATATATATATATATATTGGCTACTCCTCTCCTTCTCCTCCCCCACTCTCAGTCAGACGTGGAGCATCTTTTTTCCTTTCGCTCTCCTTGCCTCCCTCTCCCTCCTTCCTTCCTCGTCTCTCCTCTCCTGTCTCCGAGTTAAGTTTAGCAGATGCACCTGATGGCAGCATCATCCTGGAGCACCTGTCAGCTGTCTGCCTTCATCACGGCTCCTCCGCTGCCACAGGGGCCACGGGGAAGTAAACCTGGAGACAGTCGCTACTATCAACAGCTGCATCTTATTATTTTAAACACCGGTGCCAGTCAGTTCTCACCAGAGATGCGTGCATTTATATATTTAAATTATTTTTGTATGTGCCGCCCCCTCTTTATTTTCGCTGCTCCTCAGGATTCGTAGGCTCAGCTGTTAAATGTGAGCAATTATAATGGAGCAAGGAGGGAGGCGAGGGTGGAGACAGAGAGGCAGAGAGGTAGGGAGTTGATCTTGCAGGTGACAGAGACGGGGAGGAGGAGGAGGAGAAGGAGAAGGAGGAAGAGGAGGAGGAGGAGGAGGAGGAGGGAGCAGGCATAAGTTGTCAAAGTGATGCTGGCAGTTGTGGATTATGTTTTTGACTGTTACTGTAACTTAGCTGAATGCCTGTCAGCCGTCTAACAGGCAGCTGAGTCGTTCAGTTTGTGCTTCACTAATGCAATATTTCAAAATAGAAGATGAAGTGTACCCTGACAAGTAATAATACTGAGACCCTCCATCCTTTCTGAGTCCAATTAATGCCACAGCCATCGTACCACACTGTACCACACACAACACCTAAATCTGTAACCTCCATCCTGTCCTCACTGGAATCACAGCAATAATGTTGAAATAACCAGAACGTACTGAGCAGAGAGTATTTGCTTGAAACACAATAAGTTCCCCTACACGCTATGGTTTCATTTAGGTTTTTTTTTCTGTTAATAACGTGTTTAAAAGACGACGGTGGCCACCATTAAAAAATGTTAAAACTGGGTGAAACATGAAAGTGTTTTCAACGTCTGTTTCAAGACCTTGATTAAAAATCTGTTTAAACCAGAAGTCACAGATGAATCTGCTTCTGTCACAAGATTCATGTCACATTCACACATATATTAGCTGCAAATTTCAAGTCACATCTCATATCAAGTTCAAAACAGCTGGATTGTAGTGCCTCAAAGTCACAGACAGGAAGCTTAAAGTATGGCAGGGGGAAGAGAGCTCAGTACTTACCGAGCAATCAGCCGATCATCACCACTGGCTTTCTAGCTCTGAGTAGTACTGCCGTTTGTCAGGTAACATTCAACTACGCCAGCATCCAGGGCAGTGGTGGTTGGTCAATGAAGGGCCCTAGAGCCCGACCCCATGACTCTCCATAGTGGGATCAGCAGGACGTTCCCAAATAAGATTTAAAAAGTGTGTTTGAAATATATTGTATGATGAAAATGTTCTATGTTTCTAAAGCTACTGATTCGTCACTGAAATATGAAGCCAATGCGAAAGTGGTAAAATCTGTAGTTCCTCAAGTGTCCACTTGGGGTTGGCTCGAGAAACACTAGAAGCCACATACACACTCATTCTACAAAGCCAAAAATAAACATTCTTACAGTCTGGTACAACAAACAATTCTGGTTTAAATGGCTTCTCTATCCACACACACTGAATAAATTAAGATTATGAGTTTGGAATAATTAGAGGCATGGCTGACTTGAGACTTACAGGTGGACGCACTAGCTGTTAGCTAGGAGGCCAAAAGCCCACCTCAATTCCACCTCTTTGCCTCATGTTAGGTTGACCAAAAGCTTGGTTGAGTCAGCATTTCCAATATGGTGACTGTCGACATTAGGCCTCAGAAATCTGCATGGAAAACCAATGGGTGTCGTCATGGAAACTATGTCTACGTTTTACATAATTTATGGGATATATTGATGGACGTGTTTCTCTGTCACCTGCAGAGCATGTATTAGAAGCCATTTGCAACATATACACAGGGGTAAAGATTGAGGGGAAATATCTCACTGATTGAATGCAGACAGTGATCTGAAAGAAATGAACAATACGTATGGTCAAATAATATACTCGGGTCCTGGCAGGAGGTTATGTATCACAGAAGGGATCAACATTCAGCGTTATGTTAAAGGGGCCAAAACCCACACTAAAAAGATTGCGCGCCAGTCCTAGAACTTGAGTCTGAGTCTTTAAATGGACTTGTGTATAACTTAAGTGCAAGTCCAAGTCTCAAACTTGGAGTCCTAATCTCTACAGTAACATAATGAAGCATCAACGATTATTACAGTAGGTTGACACTGCATAGCATACATTTCTTTTAAATGACTGTTTTTAAAAGAAGTCAAATTGGTGCAATATTCAACACAGTCCACTAGGGCTGAACGATATATTGTATCGATATCGATATTGGGATATGAACATTCAAGATATTAATTTCGCAAAATCAACGATATCAACAAGATTATCCCCGCTCGCCCTGCATGTAGGCTTGCCCTTACACGTACAGCTAAGGCCAGCAAACCACAAACCTCATTTCATGCTTGCCGTTGATTGACAGCTGAAGCCAGCCAATGACAAACATCAGAGGGAGGGCACGAGGGAGATGAAGACACACATTCACCCATACGCTACACACAGCTGGGAAACGAGAAACATGAGAAACATTTTTCAGAAAATGGTTTGGACGCTGGACTAACGTTACAAAATACCATCCCAAACATATTTCAATCAAGTGGCCATTCCCAAACTCTACAACGAATGTAAAAGGAAAGTTTAATCCGGGCTCCGTGAAATCGATCATTTTGCCACAACCGCGGGCCTGTGGTCGAGCCGGACGACCGAACCTTACATCAGTTTAACAGTTCATTTTATAACAACAAACTTTGAACTCAAGACCTGATGTCTGCAGACGTCCTTCTTCCCTGGGGAGCATACTGGGGATAATATAGCATATGAGATGAGAGGTGCATTTGTGGACTGGGATTTGAAGGAGGACCAAAAGGTTTGCGTGATAAAGGCTTTGGAGGTGATCGGCTGGACGCGGCTTCAGTGCTTTGGACACAGGCTGCACCTGGCGATAGGTACGTTTAACTATACTTATTTTAATAACTTAGTTTAGAAGAGGGAGCGAGAGAGAGACAGGTTGGTGTGTGTGTGTGTGTATTTGTGTGGGTGTGTGTGTGTGAGAGAGAGAGAGAGAGAGAGAGAGAGAGAGAGAGAGAGAGGGACAGGGTATGTGTGAGAGAGAGAGAGAGAGAGAGAGAGAGAGAGAGAGAGAGAGAGAGAGAGAGAGAGAGAGAGAGAGAAAGAGAGAGAGACAGAGAGAGAGACAGAGAGAGAGACACACACAGAGAGAGGGACAGGGTGTGTGTGTTTGAGAGAGAGAGAGAGTGTGAGAGAGAGAGAGAGAGAGAGAGAGAGAGAGAGAGAGAGAGAGAGAGAGTCTGCAACAGGGGTGACATATCATGCAAAATCAACTTTTTAATGGTTCTTTACCTGAAATATGTTTCCCTGGCATGTCTACAGACCCCCTGAAAATGAAAAAAATCCATTCTGCCCCTGTTTTGATTTCTACACCTCTCTGTAAATGTGTGCTGAAACGAGCCGTTTCAGACTTCTGTGTTTTTGTTACGTCACAACAATATCCGGTCTGTCACGGAGTCAGAGCTCGGAGCTTGTTCAGCCCAGAGACTGTATAAAATACAACTCACCCCTCCTCCGTTTTTCATTCCCTGCACAAATGTGTGCTAACAAGGAGCTTAGGAGGGAGGCATGCTAGTTGTAGGCTGTCTTAATAAACACAAAGGTTGGTTTTACTCCCCACGTCTGCAGATTTGAAGACCTAGTGGATGATTTTTATTTTTCATGGAAAAGTTCTAGCACTAGCTAGCATAGCCACATAGCTACATGTCGTAGCTGTGTACCAAGACACACGTCAACATACTAACAAATCAAACGACAAGAAACACAAAATCTGTGACCAATGGTTCAAATAGGTCCTGCTGCCTTTCTGGCAGAGGTCGGTTTTACTCCCCACGTCTGCAGATTTGAAGATCTAGTGGATGATTTTTATTTATCATGGATAAGTGCTAGCGCTAGTTAGCATAGCCACATAGCTACATGTTCGTAGCTGTGTACCAAGACACACGTCGACATACTAACAAATAAAACAACAAGAAACACAAAATCTGTGACCAATTGTTCAGAAAGGTCCTGCTACAGGCGTCTCTCCGTCAGGATCAAATTCTGGATCAGATTCAGAGGGTTGAAGTAATGCTATCTGTGAGCAGAGTGTATATTCAGCCAAAATGTAAACATTAGCTCAACATGCTGGAGAGCCGAGGCCACAACCACTTCCTGAGGGGACGTGGTCAGAGGGAAAACAGACTGTTCTGAGGAGGGCTGAAGAAGAGGGCTTTTCAGGCATGCCAAAATCTGATTTCAAAGTGTTTTTTTGAGCATAAACTTTAAAGACATGTTTTGGGGACCTCTTAGACCAATATATATTGATGAAAAAAGCGTAATATGTCACCTTTAATATGTGGTTATTTAGTGTTATAATCTATTTATGTATTATTTTGTACATCTATTTCTCTAGAAAATGTAGTGAAAAGTGATCACCGGATCAGCCATGCAACAGTGTCTGCAAAAAGTTGATGTGTCACACAGTTGGAAAAAGAGAGTGGCGCTTGAGCAAGCCCAGAAGCACCTCAATTGTTAAAGCAGAGATGCAGTAAAATGTTTGATTTCTTCTTATTTATTGATGAATTTATGTTAATGTTGATGACTGACAGAGTTCTCATCAATAAAACTGCTGTGTTCACATCCTTTTGTATTATGATGTTTTTATTCTTCAGAAAAATGCTTAGTTTTCACTTAACCCATAGTCACATCTTATCATATCGATATTGAGATATCTGGCAAGAATATCGAGATATGAAATTTTGTCCATATTGTTCAGCCCTACAGTCCACATACAATGTTGTTTTCATTCTACGGTGCAAAAATAATACTGAATACCAACAATCTGCAGATGCATAGTTGAATAAGTATGCAAGGTCAGATTTAGGTTAGATAGTATTGTAGCTCTTCATGGTCTCAATGCATCTATTTGCAATACAGTCAACTTATTTAATTAAATGTCTTATTATGGAAAAAAGGTATGCAAACATTCATCAGTATTTAATTATCTCCTCTTCATTTCCTTCTCTTATAATTCTTATTACCTTCCTCTTTGGCAGAGGGACAATACATGCTCATTAAGATGAGGTCAAAGGTCATTTGAACTGGCTGATGCATTCGGTGGGTTTGCAATGTATTGCTTAAGGACTCTGATGGAGATTAAGACTGAATGTGTGTGAGGCCTTCAGATTTATAGACGACAAAGTTCCTGTTGCCTCTAATGGCTTGGAAACTATGACAGTGATAAGGCACTTAACAATAACGGCTTACAGTAAAACCTGTAATCATTTCAAATCCACATTTATGGAGGATCATGGTGTGAAATCGACAGTGATACTTCTAAATAAAAAGGCCTAAACAATCCTTCGTAATCATCCTGTTTGCACTCTAGGAGTGAACTGAAACTACAACAAGTGTAGAACCAGCGCTGTAAAGTACTGCTGAGCTGCCACTACCAATCGAAGAGTGTTTGCCTGTACACACTTCATAATGAATGCATCTCATATATCCTCCCTAAACGATTCCTCCTTAAATTATTCCCACAGCTCGGACTGTCTGCTCAGTGGAGGGCGCTCATGGATCAAACCATTAACAGTTAGCAGGCCGAGGTGACGAGCAGAGTTCAACAAGCTCAGGCCCCAGATCAGCACCCCGCCTCGGCTCACCACCCACTACAAAGCTAATGGAAAGAAAACAGACACACAATTTCTTTCAATTAGCCCAAACCGACCGACCCAATAAATTTCAGTTTGTTCCTGAAGACGTAAGGGCCCTGTTGCATGTCCCATTGAAAATGAAGACTAATGGGGGTGTTGTGGAGCTGCTGAGTGCTTGATTTTGTGCCACTATACCACTCGCCTGCCCTTTTTTTTTCTCTCCTTCTTTAAACTAACTGGAATCAGTGCTGACCAGGCACAACACAAATGTTTAATACATTTATTCACGACTTGGATTCATTTTCTGTTTAAAGCATTAGTAGCAAGGTGGAGCTATTCATCACAGCTTGACAACAGTTGTGAACGTAACCATTGCTCACCCTCGAGTGAAGGCCTGCAGAGTGAGACTCAGACACTGGGCTGCTGCTGAATGTCTTCAAGGTTTTTCAATCAAAAGTGTGTCATTGAGTGGAGGAGTGGAATTTAGATTCATAATAAACTGAGTTTAGTAGTTTGATATGTTCCAGAAGATTTTCTGACAGTGTTTATGAGTCGTCAAAGAAGCATTCAGATAACATTTGGTTAGAGAGAGAGAGAGAGATAGAACAATCTGCATTAATATGTGGTTATTTAGTGTTGTAATATATTTATGTATTATTTTGTACATCTATATTCTCTAGAAAATGCAGTGAAAAGTGATAACCGGATCAGCCATGCAACAGTGTCTGCAAAAAAAAAGTTGATCTCACACAGTTGGAAAAAGAGAGTAGCACTTGAGCAAGCCCAGAAGCACCTCAATTGCTAAAGCAGAGATGCAGTAAAATGTTTGATTTCTTCTTATTTATTGATGAATTTATGTTAATGTTGATGACTGACAGAGTTCTCATCAATAAAACTGCTGTATTCACATCCTTTTGTATTATGATGTTTTTATTCTTCTGAAAAATGCTTCGTTTTCACTTAACCCATAGTCACATCTTATCATATCGATATTGAGATATCTGGCAAGAATATCGAGATATGAAATTTTGTCCATATTGTTCAGCCCTATAGTCCACATACAATGTTGTTTTCATTCTAGGGTGCAAAAATAATACTGAATACCAACAATCTGCAGATGCATAGTTGAATAAGTATGCAAGGTCAGATTTAGGTTAGATAGTATTGTAGCTCTTCAAGGTCTCAATGCATCTATTTGCAATACAGTCAACTTATTTAATTAAATGTCTTATTACGGAAAAAAGTATGCAAACATTCATCAGTATTTAATTATCTCCTCTCCATTTCCTTCTCTTATAATTCTTATTACCTTCCTCTTTGGCAGAGGGACAATACATGCTCATTTAAGATGAGGTCAAAGGTCATTTGAACTGGCTGATGCATTGGGTGGGTTTGCAATGTCTTGCTTAAGGACTCTGATGGAGATGATGGCTGAATGTGTGTGAGGCCTTCAGATTTATAGACGACAGCCATGCAACATATTCTCTAGAAAATGCAGTGAAAAGTGATAACTTTTAATTTTGTTAAAAAATTTAAAAGGGCAAAGGGTGACACCTCGATAGAGCCTCCACTTAGAATTATGAAGACAAATATAAAATTATGACTTCAATAAAGGTGTATTTAAGACTCTAACACAATCATTAGTAGATATAAGTAACCTGCATAATAACAGTTACATTTAATGTACATATCTTTCGGCAATAAAGCTTTTTTTTTAAGACATAATCAGTATTCAAACAACTGTGTTTAGTGTAATTAATTATTTTATACAACAAAAACCACTTGCCACAAACACTGACAAAAGCAGCACCGTTTATTTAGTACATCTAAAGACAGGATCACAGTTTGTGCAGATAAGCAATGTCAAATTGGCCTGTAGAGTGTGCCTAACACTAGCAGAGCTAGCACAGTCAGATTGAGGTCCTCCTTGCAGGTTAACATCCACATCTCTGTGCTAGTTACACATCGCTCCAGTCAAGTGTTATAATTAAGTTCAATCTGTCATCTGCGCTTGTTCACATCCGGATAGTAATGCATTTTAGCATTATAGCAGTAGCCATTAGTTCAACTATAGCTCCAGCTAGTAGAGGGTTTTTGTGCAACAGCTTAGCCACAACATATGACCAGCATTTTGGGCCTACAATGATGAAATGTTAGTAACTTATTTAATCGACTCGTAATTATAGTGCTAACTAGGGAGGTCAATGACATTTGATTGTTTATCTAAAGGCGTTTTTCGACCGCAGGAACTTTACCCTGGAACTAGGGACTTTACCCCTGAACTATGTGTATTTCAACTGGAGGAACCAGGGTCTAAATTTAGTTCAGGGGTAGATAATTTCCCCCCTGAAAAGCCCCTGCTTGGGGGGTTGAACTTTTCAAAGGTCCTGGGACCTCCGGTTGAATGTAACAGTGTTTGTGGAGTTTACACAGTTATTGAAACACAGAGGGAGTTCCTTGGAATGCAAACTAGTTTAGTTTTTTATTAAAATTTCAAAATATTATTGAATATAATTTTTTTTCTCCATACGTCACTGGCCTTATTTGCACAATCTACCCGGGACTTTAGCCCACGGTCGAAACGCAAACAACAATGGGGGCACAGGAACCTTTTAGTTCCAGGGAAAGTAGTCCTGGGGTCTAAAAGACTGGAAATGCACCTTAATTTAACACACACAACCCTGATTATTTAAAAATTGTATCTATTAAGTATCAGAATATATTTAGAATATATCAAAATAAACTGTATTTAACAGGGAGTTAACTGAGTATTGCAGAAAAATGTGTCAAAATTGTTCAGTTTCCGCATGAGTGTAATACATTAATGTATAACTTTTGTATCTTAAAAATGTATGTATTAAACTTTTCACTGTTTTAGTATAGGGGGTGCATCCTTATAGAACCTTATATTTACTAATGTTAACATTTTTTTACGACACATTTTTAATGTTAGATTCAAAAAGGTAACAAAGTTCCTGTACATATGCCTCAAGTTGATAACCATGGTCATTTTCCAGCACCTGACTTTAACTAGCAGCTTCAGTTAAAGAGAGAAAATAACTAACACACACAAACACTGGTGGACGCTGCTTTTCCCTCTAGAAAAAACGGACATAACAGTAATGTCAATAACAGCAATAAAGACAAATGATTTGAGCCACATATGCCATCGCACACGGTGATGTATGAGACATCCTCAGGCCACCGCTGGTTGATGAGGGAAGAAACAAAGTTGCTTTGTCATGGAGAGAAATATTAACTACAAGTGAATGGTGGGCTTGGAGCCATCGATTTTACAATTCAGGACTCAATCAAAGAGAATTATGGATGGCAATAGTTCTGCTGTGATTTGCCTGTGCTGCTCATTAAGCTTAACACCCATAGTGTATGTCTCCCCCCCAGGCAATGAAGGAAAAGATTTACTGGGGCAGGTTAAATACAGTTCAATACTAGAGAGAGGTGAAGTCACTTGATGCTTTTAAAGTAGGGAGAGGTAGAAGAGGTGGAGGAAGGAGAGGGGAAAGATGTAGGAAGTGGAATAGTTAAAAAGAAAGAAGAGAAGGAGAAAGTAGAAGAGGGCACCAAAAGAGAGAGAGGGACACAGAAATGGAGGAAGAGAAAGAAAGAAAAACGCCATTATTACAGCCTCAACAGATAAACTATGCATCAAAGTGTAGCGTTTATTGAAAAACCATTTTTATGTGTGCTTTGAGGGCATGAAAATGAGAGCCCTATGTTCAAACACATCAATACGACGCTGCAGCGGCCATTGCTTTTTTTTTTTTTTTCCTTTTTTTCTCCCCAAGATTCCCAATCAGATCTTGTGGCTCCCTGCAGGCTTTTATGCCAGCCACAAATGGTGCGACTGCCAGCCTGACAAACACGCAATCACTCAGAGTGGAGAGGAAAGAAAAAAAGAAGAAGAAGAGAAAAAAACACCTCTCTTGCTCAGCCTCCTATCTCAAAGGCCCTTTTAATAAGCCCACGAAAAAGAGCAAGTAATCCTTTGTAATGATTTCATTAAATGCCCTCATCACACCTGGAGATAATTCCATTATGATTGTGGCAATAAAATGAGGTTTTCATCAAGAGCGGTAGACAGAAGGAGGAAAAGCTATTATTCCTCTCATATTCAGATATGACGTCCCCTCTAATATTATGATATGAGGCTATTTGGCAAAATTTATGACACTCAAGTCAATCCATAATGCTTATGGAGAGCTTTCCCACCCACAACACCAGACACAGTCTGCGTGCTTTGTGCTGCATCTCATGAGGGGGAATTATCAGTGCTGTTAGATATCGCAAACTTTGAAGAAGCTGCTGCTTTTTACCTGATAAAGCAGAAGAAAGGGCAGACTTTCCAATAAAGATGCCTCTCCCTTATCCTCTCCACCTTGTACACATTCAGATGTGCCTTACTTAGTACACCTATTGCAGGTGTTACATTCATACTGGTGAGAAATTTTCAAGCAAATGAAGCACCTGTAAAAGTAAAGGTAAAGCTGTGAAACTGTTCCCTTAGAAAGTGTGAACTCCATCGGGGGAGGGGAGGAAAAAGAAAAAATGTACTCACACCAGCACTGAGTAAAAACACAGCTGAATGTGCTGTTAAGGTGAACTGGGCAAGCTGTCCAGCAGGTATCGACAACATCAGCCATCATTTGAAATCGTCTTCAAATAGAATTTTTAAGGAGCATTCAAGTACAAAGTGCATTACCACAGCGATTCCGAACATATTTATGTAATCTAGCGCTGATACATGTTGCTGTTTATCATACAGCAATGATTACATGGGAGAATAGAGAGTAGACGTCGGAGGAGATGAAATGTGCGGCGATATGCAGCAATTTCAGAAGTGCTGTAAATGCAGGAAATACAATTCTGATCAACGGACCATCATGTGGCTTGCAGTCTACATCGTTTCTTGTGTAGTCACATTTTGGAGGTGGTGCACGTCAGGCTACGTGCATAGGTTTTGGTGTTTGAAAAGGGCTACGCTGACCTATGGCATAGGCTACGGCGTAGGTTACAGCCATAGACTGTATAAAAATGGACGTAGTATCCGTGGCGTCACCCATCTGTTCCTGAGCGCTGTTTTGAAGCCAATTGATGGCGGCAGCCATATTGGAAATGCAGAACTCAACCAGGCATAGTGTGATGTAAAGGAGCAGAGTTTGAGCCTCCTAGCCAACAGCTATGTGTTCCTGTTAGGGAGTCAAGTCAGTCATGTCCTTATTTGGGCAAAAACTTGTAATCTTAATATCTTCTGAACCGTCGCGTTAGAAAAAAACTCACCCCCCTTACAGTGTGTGCCGATAGAGAAATTAGCTACGTAGAGCCAAGCCGTTTTTTGAACCAGGCTGTAAACATATTTATTAATGCTGCAAAGATCGTCTTTTTGAATAGGTGTCTGTGGTTTCCGGTGTTTCTGCAGCCAGCCTCAAGCTGATTCTGGATTAATTGCAGTTTATAACACTTCCGCATGGGCTTCATACTTTGAGAAGTTACATACTTCGGAGGTTGCCGCTTGGTTACAGCATAGGTTACAGTGTAGGTTACAGTGTAGGTTACGGTGTAGGTTACGGCGTCAATTTGACCTGAAGTATAAACCAGGCTTTACTTGCAGTGGACTGCAGTACTGCTACCACGAAGATGAAGTCACCATTTCTAACCACACAGACAAAGCTTGGATGTTTTTCTCTTAGAAATAAAACAACACAGCAGAATGACTTTGCTCTAAATCTGCTACCCTCCATTCAAAACCAGGCTACAGATCTTTTCACCTCTAACCTTTGACCTCGTTGAAGGCAGGAGGGAAAAATACATATTTGCTCATATTGCATTTTTGCTCACTCTGCTTCATGACACCTTATGTTTGAATTCTGAAATGGAGAGATTTGTTGTTTTGGAGGAGAACAGCTGTCAGAGATGTCGGCCAATTATGAGCAGGAAGTGTAAACTGGGCTTATTAATTCTTAAAAAAAAACTGAAAATGTGAACTTCCTTAAAATCATACATAGTTGTAAATCCATCACCACGCTGGAGAGGTAGTTGGAGTGAAAATAACAAGTAAATGGTAAGAAAATGCAAATCAACTACTTCATGAAAGTTGGATGTTGGGACAAGACAATATCCAGGAATTCCTGATGTATTTTTGCTTGAGCCTGGATAAAAACAGCCCTACAGAAAATCAGGTCTAACCTACAAAACATTAGAGATAAAGAGGAAGAGAGAGCAGGAGGAGAGAGAGGGAGAGAGAGTTTCATTACAAAGTGTACCAAAACAGAGCTTCAGCGCTGCCACTGTTCTGTCAGCTGGCACTGTGGAGGTATAGTATAGGGCTTTCTCTAAAGAACTTATATTACTGTTACAAAAATTCCAGTATGGCAAAGAAAAAGTGACAAAGGAGGAATGGGGAGGATACTGTGTGCTGTCTGGAGGAATTGGGAACTGTGTGTGTTTTTTGGCATTCATGTCACAGCCCTTTTGAAAAATGCATCAAAGCAATTGTGGAGCTCGTGGGACTGGGTTTGGGCACACAAAGTCGTGACCATCATCCAAACCTCAGTGGTGAGCATGGAAGGGAGTGGAGGGTTTCAGACGCGCTACTGAGCCACTTAATAATAAAAACAAGTGCCCTGCCAGACCGTGGTAACACAGATTCATGTAATTTCTGAGGATGTGCTTGTTGTTAGATGTAAAATGTGTGTATGTGTGTGTGCGCGTGAGTTAGTGTGCGGCTGTGTACAGAAACAATTTGTCGGTGGCGGAGCCTGGTATTTTTCATTCCTCTTGAAAAACTTGGAAACAGATTGTGTTGTTTTTCATGCTTACATTCACACATGGTTATTAGCTGAAATGCCGTCTGCTTTAAGAACAACTCTCTCTTCCACCTTCTGCTCGGCGGAATCGCAAGTAACGACAGCCACAGTCTAACTACGACTTTCTTACATGTGCACTGACGGTTAGGAATTGAAATGAGATCACTCGCAGATGGATAATTCCCCACAGATGTCACACTCTCCACTCGTCTTCTGCTTTGTGGATCTTGGCCAAGACTTTTCTAAAAAAGGAAAAGAAGTTCATCTTTCAGTGAGTTTAAAGCTGCAAAGCTCATGCTGTTACTACTACACTTACTATGTTACTCTACACTGTTGAAGGCCTACATACACTATGACTGGGTGGCATGTTGAGGTGGTTATAATTTAGCCTTACTGTGATGTGTGCATGTTCCACCCTGTGTGGGACTGCTCAGCTAATATCTTTCTGTGAGTAGGAAGGGGCCCAATCTCAAGGTGTAACTGTTTTTGTGTAAATTTGTATAAATTGCCTGTTATTTTGAAACTGGCAATAATGTTCAAAAAAATAATTTAGCCTGACTGCTTGTTTTATACATTATTTTTCAATCAACTCATTATACTGATTTTTTGTATCAAAATAATACTCTGACATCGCTTCATGCAGCCCCTTACTTGAACACAAAGAGAACTGACAACTGTGCATGCGGAGTTGGTGCCCGTTTGTCACATGACTGTACACATAGGACTGCTAACTAGACAGAATCTTTACTTCTAGTATCTGTAGTGCACATACAGTTCTGTATTGTGATACCCACATGCAGAAGTAGACGGTGAGTTGGTGATGCAGATTAGACAGAACTTTGAACACCATCAGAAATGATTGATGTCATGTAAATAAGTGATTTGGATTTATTAGTAAGTTTATGAAGTGACACGTCACTCTGCCTGGACTCTCTCCTCTGCTTGTGTCTCTTCTTCACTGTGCATGCAGGTGTCAGATTTGCTGTCAGAGGGCTGAACCCAGTGAGGTAAAAGTCAGAGGGGGAAGGTGAAGTATTTGGAAATGGGAATATTTGGCGATCTCTAGTGATCAGATTCTAGATTGAAATGCTCCCCTGCTCCCCCCTCCTGTCGGTGAGGCGACGGTTGCCTCGGAGGACAAAAAGCTCCTAGGATGCAATGGTAAGTATGATCCTCCATTTGTAACGTTTGTAACACCAATAAAAATTATTTTTTGCACAACTACTCTCTTTTTCTTTGACTTCCAATGGGTGCATTTTCCCACGGCCACTCTAAAAATACAAAAACATATATGTTACTAGTTTGTGTGTTCCATAATACAATAGAAATGCATCAGTGATGGTGGCATCAGTAGTAAGGGACCTGCTCCTGTAGATATAAAAGCCTCATTCTAAGTTTACAAAAACAAAATGATTTTTATACGGAGGTGCTATAACACTTATTCAAACATTCTTGTTATGAACTTTGTTTTGACTTGCTGGGGACTATGGATGAAAATTAGCCTTATGGCTAACTCTGGCATATTTACATTGATGCTACCCTGAAATGTTCATTAATAAAACTTGTGAATATTTTATTCAATTTCTAACAAGTCTGTTCAGCTAAATACTACACATTGCACCTTTAAATATCCTAATAATAAAACATGTTATTGTATTATTGACAAGAAACTACACTCAATTTTTTTGTATTTTCATAAAGAAAAGGACAAAAAAAATATACTTTTTTTTCCCTTCAACACCTTGCAGCCCTACTGCTTAGCAAGACAACACCTGGGATTTCTGTTTTATTCCAAAACCAAAACAGCACAAAACCCTTCCACATTCAGTCTTCAGTCATCTATTAAAATAACTTGTCATTTAAAGTTTGAAAATGTTTGTCCCTTTACATAAAATTGGATTAAATGTTTTTTTTCCAACCCATTGCTGCTTAGTTTGCTTCCGATTGACATATTAAACAATAAACTAATGTTGAAAGCTTCTTTATTATTAAACAGAAAAAATAACCAAAAGAAACTTCAAAAGAACTCTTATCTTAAAGGATTAAAATGTAAATGCTGTCATTAATGAATCAGGACAATCATCTAAAATGAGAGGACATGTTACAGCAAACAAATAACAAATGTGTCATACTCACACTAACACTCCCTTACCTTAATTGGCTTTCTTGGTCTCATTATGTAAGTTGTAATTAACAGCTGACTAGTGTACACCAGCAGATCTGTGATGAGCTAAACTTAGCTGATAGCATCATTTGGGTTGATGTATTGGCTTGGCTTTAATTATAATGAACTAGTCCTGGATGGACATTATGTCATGTCAAGCCAGCAGCCAGTCACACCCATCACACCCTTCTGCACTGTGTAGTGCTCTATTTAAAGGAGCTCTCACTGTAACTGCCTGCAGCTGTGTTTCTGACAAAGCTTCTTCTCTGCCTGATGTTTGCTGTGGGTTTTGTTCCTGACTGAGTGAGACTCAAGTATTCTCTGCTCTCTGTGTTAATTATCATAATGTTGTTACACACTGCAGTTCACACTACGCTGTCTCCAGTCATTATGATCCACAGATGTTAAGATTGATATGTTGCTGTAACACCTGTAACACCTACAGAGCCTGTAAGTAAAATATGAAAAGGAAGGAAAAAAGTGTCATTTCAGGGTACTGGTTTGACCTAGTGGTTAAAATGCACATCGCATAGGTTACAGTCCTCAGAGCGGGCAGCCTTGATTCGATTCCAGCCTGCGGCCCTTTACTGCACGTCATTCCCCTCTCTCTCCTCTAGTTTGCTACTCTATCCACTTTCCTATCCTCTCAATAAAAGACATGAAAAGACAAAAAATTAAATGAAAAAGTCTCATTTCAAAGGGACAGTTTTCTTTATAGGAAATATTTTAAGCTGCATTTTGTGACTTTTATGAAGCGTAACATAAATTAAAGACTATAGACCCCAGACTGACTGACTACAATCCTTGAGGCAACAATGTTTTCTGCTCCTATCTCTTTAAACTGGGGTACAAATATAAGTTAAAGTTCTGCCAACCTATTCCTCCAGGTTCCTTAGAATTTTTCTATGCGGATATATTTGTTGCATTAGCGTCTTCAGCAGACAAGTTCAGAGACATGCTGTTAGATCCAAAGATCGGAATATTTACTTTTAATTATTGACTTTTAATTATTTACTTTTTAAGCCTGGTTTATACTTCAGCGTTGACCCAGTCTGTTATACCTTTCAAAATGAAAACAATGAGTCATAGATCTTTGGTGTTTTTTGCATAAGATGTGATCAGTTGTGTCTTCATTGTTAAACAACCATCTGTGGTGACTCAGGCAGAAATAATGTTCACAGGCGTGGTGGTGTGAGTAATTACCTTTACACTTATAATTAATCATCTTTACTCATGCTAAGTCGTTTTATTTTATTATGGTGAAATGCACCTTTACAATGAGGCACACTCTTGGTCTGAACTTTGATGGGAACATTTGGGACTCAGAGTACTAAAATTATTGCAGCTTTGAGATATTTTACTATTAAAAGTGAAATGAAGAAATACCACATTGTGTGTTTTTTTCAGATCCACTTTGTTTCGTGAGATGTAATGGAGAAAAATGCTGCTTTGGAGTCAATGGGAGACTGTAACTCTGCACTAAACAGCATTAGTTAAAGTTAAAGCAAGTTTGTTTGATTGATTCTAACAACAAGGGAGGTTTTTTTTAATCTTCAAAAAGTTTGAAATAAAGCTGTCAGGAAAGCTGCCACTTCAAATAAAGATGCAAACACAAACATATTGGAATACTAGGCCTGCCTCACCTTGTAATTGAGCATAGGTTTTATAAGTGATGCCCCTGGTCACATGTCCTGTATATGAGGTGGAAATAGAGGTCAAAGTTCAAGATGAACTGTCACAGTCAATCTCATGAGCCACACTCATAAATGGATAGATCTGTAACACAGTCATCTATTATTCGGAAACTACCCTGGTGGGATCACATGTCTGGGTCACCACAAACACGTCAAGGATGGCACTGAGAGTTTGGATTACGCTGCTGTATTCCCTGGATGTTTCAAAGTCGTGTCATGGAGGGGACTTGCAACAACTTAATGTCCTCCAGGGAATTGAAGAAAAACTTTAAATGTATAGGAGTCTTGAGTGTGTGTGTGTGTCAGGTCATGAGGTGGATTTCCTACATACAGCAGGTTGCATGACCTCAATGTTACACAACGTGCCTCACTGAAATGTGTAGTTATCCTGGTGTGTATATTTGCACAGGTGTTGGAATTACTGTGTGACCAAGGGAGTAAGACACTGACAGAAAATTAGATCATAATAACAGTACAACATTTTAAATCTGCTTCAACTGACTTTTAGGCCACATGGGGGCAGTGTAAATAGAGATAATGTTGTCTGACGGCTGTTTCTAGTTAACTGCACAGGAGTGATGCATAACAACCTGTAACCAAGCGGCAACCTCCAGTCTAAAAATACGAGTCCAATGCGGAAGTGCTAAAAACTGCAGTTCATCGAGGATCCGCTTGAGGCTGGCTTCGGAAGTACCGGAAACCACATACACACCAATTCAAAAAAGCCGATCTTCACAGCAGAAATAAACATGTTTACAGCCTGGTTCAGAAAACGAGTGTAGTCTGGATTACTAATTTCTCGATCGGCACACACTGTACGGGGGATGAATTTTTTTTTTGGCAATTGTGGCAATTTCAAAGATATTTAGATTATGAGTCTTCCAATGAGAGGCACAGCTGACTTGATTGACAGGCGGGAACACTGTAGCTGTTGGCTAGGAGGCTCAAAGCCCGCCTCTTTACGTCACAATCGCTGGACAGCAGCAATATGGCTGCCACCGACGATTGGCCTCAAAACAGTGCTTCAGAAACAGATGGGTGACGTCACGGATACTACATCCATATTTTATACAGTCTATGCCTGCAATGCAGCTGGTGTAGGAGAGAGCTAGAGGTCTTAGCATTTAGCAGTCAACCCAAGATAGCGACGTAGCATCAGGGGGCTTCAAGATGACAGACAGGGGATCTCCACACGGCAGTTTATGACACAGAAACCAACAGTCCACCTTACAATGCCAGGTCCCCACGGCATGTCACACCATATCATATACGACAAAGAGAAAATAGGCACAGCTTACACCATCTTGTCACCACATGAGAGTCCTCTCTCGGTCGGAACATAACAACAACTGCAAACTCAGAGAGTAGCAACTTGATAGTATAATGAGACCAAAACAGAAAGGTGGCACCATCTTGTGGCACTACATGGTCCTGCAGCAGTATTACAACAACTAGATTGTGACTGTTACAAAACACAGACATGTTCACATAAATCTGAAGGGAGGACTGAAGGCTCGTGGTGCTAGCTCTGCTAATGTTAGCCACACTTTGTAAACCCATTGACATCGTTAACCTGCAGACTTTGTGATCCTGTATTTAGCCGTGTTGCATAAGCTGTGCTAGTTATAATTTAAATTTGTATTTACGGACTAGAATAATCAGACGTCAGAACATACCTGATGCTAAAAGAACACAAGACTGAACGACTGCGATAAAATAGGTTGATAAAAAGAAAAGAAGAGTGACTGTCTTTGAGGGTGAAAACAAAATCTAATATTGTCAGCGTAGTTTGAGACTTTCATTACGTTTTATCTATTTTGACAAAAACAACCCATCCCAAAAGTTTTGAAAGTGTTTTTCAGGGAACATGAAGTGTTAATTTGGATGCAAAGTTATTTGGAGAAGTGTTTCGGCAGTTTGATGTTAGTGTTTGGAAGGTTCTTTTTACTGTCCTGGACAATCGAATGTGAGATACATGTAACATGTGTAACAGTGAGCGTTGTTCTTAGTGTTACTTTGGATAGCAGTGATGTGAACCGCACAGTGTTCATATTTATGTATTAATATGTTTTAGTCAGAGATGATATGAAACAGACAGATTTTTAGAAAACAGACATGTATTACCAATTTTAAGAAGAACTCAAAGGAAATACAAATAAGAGCATTTGAAGAATATATAAAAAATGTAGCCCAAAAATACAATATAACACATTAATAACAGTAATTGACATGTCCAAGAAATAATATATTACCAACAAATAAGAAACAGCTTATACACAACAGTATTTATACATTTTGATCTGGGAAGTGGTTCATCAGCAAGGTGCTGGCATCTGATTAGGTGGCCTCATGGCGAGTGAGCTTTTCTGTGGGAAAAGCAAATAAACATATTATCAGGATAAATTGTATATTATAATGTGTGATAAGAAACACTAGAATCACTTAAACACAAATTGGTATATGAATGAAATTTGTAGGAAAGTACCATGTGCACTGTAAGATGGACCTGCCTGTCCTTCTTGGTCATCTATCCAGTCTGCATCCACTGAAGAGTTGAAACATAGAAAGATACATTAGGCAATGATGTTTTGCATGGAAAAGTGTGCATTGTTTGTTTAATTGTGTTGTTGTTGTGTTGTCACACTGCTTTGTTAAAGTCATAGGGATAGTTTCCTAATACCAATGTTTGTTCATGTATTGTTTAAGCATTAATTAGTAACTACATGAATAGTTTTTTAAACAAGGATAATGAAAGTACTTACTTCCTTCAGCAAATGCTTGGACAAGCATTTTAGTTTCCTCCATTTTGTTTTGTAATTTTTCCTGTTACTTCTGGATGGTGTTGTCCTTTATTTCCAGATGTGCAGCTTGACTCATCACAACAGATTTTTGCCGCTGGATCTCCTTCCTTGCATATTTAAATGAGTTCTGCAGGGCTTGTTTCTCCTTTGCATTTTGATGCACCGCCTGAAAGTCTGCCACGCCCACAATTTTAGTCTGAACAGAATTCCTTTAACACTAAATTAATCGTCAATATGTCTGCTATAGAATGTGCCTTGTTTGGACTGAATCGGAGAAAAACTCTGGGAGGAGCTCTCAAAAGCATGCACCCTTATTTGGGCTTCATTCTTCACATTCAGAGCTGTATGTGCGTTTGATGCCCCGCCTCAACGGCTGCCACGCCCACAATTTTTGTCTGAACAGAATTCCTTTAACACTAATTTAATCGTCAATATGTCTGCTATAGAATGTGCCTTGTTTGGACTGAATCGGAGAAAAGCTCTTGGAGTTAATAGCGTTTGTATGCACCCTTATTTTGACCCCGTTTTTCATGTTCAAAGCTAGGTGGCGCTCTTCCTGTTGAGTTTGGGATATGGGTGCAAGAGGCTTTTTTGTGCGTCCTGATGCCATGAATATGTGTAAAATTTTCAAGCATGTCGCTTAAAATAACCCCTATGGGGAGGGGTTTTTGGAAACTGTAGGGGGCGCTAGTGAGCACATTTTTTTGACTTTTTTTGCGAAACCCATAAAATGTCGCACTTTTTCCCAGCACTGACGAGTGTGTTGGATGAGGTTAAATTATGTTCATTTTAATGTCACAAAAAATACATTTTCCGACGGTTTTTTTTTTATGCCCCGTCCCAAAGTCCGACACACCCACATCTTGCGTCTGAACAGAATGCCTTTACTTTGTATTAATCGTCAATGGGTTTACTATAGAATGTGCCTAGTTTGGACTGAATCGGAGAAAAGCTCTAGGAGAATGAGCAAAAGTATGCACCCTTGCACAGACCCATTTTGGCCCATTTTTTCATGTTCAAAGCTAGGTGGCACTCTTCCTGTTGAGTTTTGAATATGGGTGCCACTGAGTTTTTTGTGCGTCGTGATGCCATAAATATGTGTAAGATTTTTCATGCGTGTAGCTCAAAAAACTCGATGCGTAGGGTGTTATTTTTACCTCTAGGGGGTGCTACTGAGATTTTTTTTGTGAGACCTATAATAACTCTCAATTTTCACCAGGCCCGATGAGTGTGCAAAAATATCCACGCTTTCATTAACGTTCAGGGGTCCAAAACTGCAATCTCCTATAATATGAAACCCTTAGGGTTACAATAGGGCCTTCGCCACCATCGGTGCTTGGGCCCTAATTATTACAAAAATGCTCACAGAAGCTGTCCTAAGTGTTCACAAACGTTGGTGTAAAGGGGTTCGAGCGGCTTACAGTAAACATGTGGTGGAGCTTAGGTTAGCGTTGGGGTCAGGACACAAGACAGGCACTGCCTGCTGTATGCATTCTTACACAGGAAATCTCATTAAAGCCACTCTGCCTCTTAGCTGCATCATGACAGGGAAGCAGATTTGGATAATACACCCAGTCTCTTCTTTAAAACTCTCACCATGTGATCTTTTTAGTGGGAACAATGGAGGAGACTACATGTATTTACTTTTTCTCTCCCCTCTTTCATCTTAATGCATCTCCACTCCCCTCCTGCATCCATTTGTTGAACACCTTTCCTTCTCCATCAGCCTTCATCAATTTCTCTATCCTTGCTGGGTGAAAAATGGCACCCATTACCTCTGTCATGTGGTACACAGGAATAGCGATCCTCACACTGACAAACATGAAGTAAAACAAGTAAAGGTTACTCACAAGACTGCAGGATGACAAGATGCCCGCATGAATCACACCCAGATATCTGACAACTCTCAAACTGTAAACAGAATTTGGTGCTTATCCCAAAAAATGCAGGCTGTGTAAACCAAGCCTCTACACATGGCTGAAGGATGGTGATCCTCTTTACTCTGAAACATTCATCCCACAGGCTGCTACTGGAGATAACAATGTGTCCCATGTTTGGATAGGTAAATGAGGGTTACACCAAAGTTACCACGGTGCCCCATTTTGATATCTCACTGCTTAAATCATTTTATGGCAACCTCTTCTTTATTCTGCACAGATCTGAGCTCCACTGTACATCTACCTTCATGGGCTTTGTAAAGCCCGGCAAACACTTAGAACAAAGCATTCCTTCCTCCTCCAGGGACGACATTTAAAGCCAATTAAAAATAAAAGCAGATGGAAACAAACAATTTATGACAGAGCTCATTGTGTCATGTTAGACAGAAGAACGATGCTGTGTTGTGTTCAAATTAAAATAATGAAAACAATTCAAGACATTTTTTTTATCTCCTCTCTGTTCGTCTAAGAGTGCCACATGTGAAAGCACATGACATTAAGCCATTAGTTGTTATTGCTACTTGCTCTTCATTTCAAGCCATCACTTCAAACTACACAGTAAAATTTTGGAGACCTAAGCAATAAAACAGGCGCTATAGATGTCATGATAACCACAGATTCCACTAAGTTGTGGCTGGAACAGTGTTTAATATTTGTGTCTGCTTGAGCTGCTGTTTGCTAATTCTAGAATGATAGCACAGGTTTCATTAAAGGATCTTATCCAGGGTTATGTACAGAGGTGTCTTATTTGTCATCCAAGGTGCATTCGCAAAATCCTAAGCTGTGATTGGCTATTTTCCTTGTCGGAGGCGTGGCTTATTTTAACATTTGTTTGGGATGTGCTAGCAGTATCTTTCTTTGTATTTGACTCAATAGACAACCTCCAGACTCAAAATATGAAGCCCATGCAGAAGTGTTATAAAATGCAAATAAGGACTTGAATGACTTGACTCCTAGATGGGAACACATAGCTGTTGGCTAGGAGGCTCAAACCCCACTTCTTTACGTCACACTATGCCTGGATGAATTCCGCATTTCCAATATGGCTGCCGCCGTCGATTGGCTTCAAAACAGCGCTCAGGAACAGATGGGTGACGTCACAGATACTACGTCCATTATTTATACAGTCTGTGATTTGAATGTAGCACGTTTTTTTATTAGTGCCTTCAATTGTTATTTTGGCCAAACTTGATTTTGAAACATTAATTGTATGTGTTACCATTGTGTTATATTTCTTTAAAGACAAAACATTATAAACATGAATTTAACAAAAGTATGATATTTATGATAGTTGTTACAGTAGATAGCGAAGACAGACAAGTTAGTGCTTCTTCTGTTTTTGTGCATTCACATACCTCGGCCACCCCTGCATGTCAGTGTCTCAGTAAGGCCACCCTAATCAAAAAAAGTCTGGACATGCCTACGATCTTTTTACGTGAAATTTGTCTTGCAGCTGCAGTACATAATCGAACACGTGACCTGATTTCTGATAAAGAGGCTGGTCTTTGCTTAGCTGATCTTGGCTGTTGTCGTTTTCTTCCACTGAGCTAACTAACGCTAACTGGCCACCAAAGCTCAAGTTACTCTTGTAAAATTAACTTTTGCTTAAATAGCACTTTTTAGTCTTTCTGATCACTAAAAGTGTTGTTACACTACTCATCGCATCCATCGAAACACAGACATACACTGATGGACGAGGATGCTGTTATAGGAGACCATCAGATTTAACAAATTCTATTGAACTGCCAACCTTTTCTAATAAGAGAACCCACTCTCTGAGCCACAGCCGCCCTGAAAGGTAAAAGGTCAACGACCAAGTCGAGATTGAACATGCTGAGCACAGTTTGGAGACAGCAACACTTCAGCGAAGGGATTCTAACTTGAAAACCAGGCCATCGACTGGTTCGTATTAATCTTTTACCAATCCAGGGTACTGTGGACCGGTGCACTTGGATCCTCAATGTTAAGGTCAGTAACCTTTTGTGAATGGTGAATCTTTACACCTCTATAGTTTAGCATGTTAGAAGCTACGTTTTGCTGAAAATAAATAAACACAAAAGTAAATAAATTATTGCACCTTTGGGGGTTTGCCATATAGATCCTATATCATCTGCAAAGAAAAGTTTTTTACTAAATTACATGCAAATACTTCCGTACGCTTTTGGGATGTTTTACCAGAAAAAACGAAGTAAGTTGACTTTAAAACATCAATGTTAAAAGTTCAAAGCGATCCATTCTGTTACTCTCGATCCCAGTCTGGATCAAAGCGACAGATGGACTGATTTGCAGTCCCTGGAGCGACAACACTTGCTTCTAAAAATGCAACCACTTTGCCTCATCCACTTAAGCATGATAAATGATGAGAAATCTAAGGGCACCTTAAGTAAGGAATAGTAATGACCTCTGCGTTTTGCACAGCATAGCATTTTGGTGTTAATTGCATTAGGATGCAAAGTGTTGTTAAGGAACCTGAAAGGTCTGCAGGCGCTGCATCAACGGCTAATCAATTGCCATTATCATGCACTGTACAAAGGTTGCGACCCGAGGGACGTGTTGGATGCTGCTGTAACATCCCTCCTATTTACACTGAAGATGCTCTGCAGAAACAGCACTGTTCATTGCTGCTGAGGGATGATTGAAAAGTTTGGAGTGATGGTTATCTTTGAAAACAACAATATAAGATGAAACTTCCCAACACAATGACTGCACAGGGTGTGCGGTCTAACACAAAGCCATTACAAGATACTACAAGGCTGCCCAACTGCTGCACTTCCAGGAGTAAATGCTTGAAAAATGACAGTGAGTATCTGTTGTGGCAGCACAAATCTGGGTTTCAGTTTGCGCTGCTTTGTTGTTGATGTTGTGTAACTAAACAGTTTAGGACACTGAGTACTCAATGAGCCTCACTGGAAACATAGACTGTCCTCAACAAATGTGATTATGAGGATTAGTTCTGTCTCACCCTATTTCCCCCCACTCCTCCCTGTCCCCTCTGACCCTCTCAGTCATCAGAGGGAGGGGAGGGAGGGACAGAGTGGGGGGAGAGTTGGCAACAAGTTTCACTGCACTGGACAAACAGCTCTTTCTATAAAACTACTTTCACATGGAGCAGTGTGTAAGACTTTAACTGTCAGTTTGTTTTTGTTTTGATTTTCTACATTTGCAACTTTTTTTAAAGAACAACAAAGATGATTAGGACCATGTTTCAACATGCGAAGAAACATCCAGGGGTGAGGTTGCATTACAGTCCTTTATGTAATGGTCCCTGTGAGTACTGCTGTGAATTAGCTTAGTTTTATGCAATTTCATGCTTATGTAGAGATTTTCTGGATTAGTTTTCCAAAATGTTAAATATAGATACAGCTTATACATTTTGGATTACAAAATTGATATTGATACCTTTTTGAACATAACCAATATCAAAAATTTAGTCGACAAAAAGCACAGAATATAAAGAGAAATTATAATGGATCAACTCGTTAAAATGTTAATTTGTTGCCATGTTACTCAGGTCAGAAACAAAAAATTGTGGCAAAATATTAGCCAGACCTATTGACAAATATACATTATTATGATGATTATTATCACTAATATAAGAGCTATGTTAACTGAATAAAAAACTCATAAGGGACTGAGACCATTTTTACATTTGCTGTCAACATTGTTAAGTATACTTAAAAAAAATACAAAATATTTACTTGTTTGTCTGAAACTTTAAACAAGTACTGTACCTTCACATTACTACATTGTATTACTGTCATCTTAATTTGCTTTATTGCTGACATAATAAATGAAGAAATAAAGAAGAAAAGACACAGAGGCTGTCAGTGCTTGTTTTTCCCTCTTGCCTCAGAGCTATGTGGAGGGTGACCCAAATTCATGGATTGACAGAGTTAGCTTGGCAGAGCACCAGAAAAAGTAATAAGGGCAGCAACAGTATCGAACTCCAGCGAGTATAAAACACTTCCTATATCGGTCAGGCTGAGTGGTAGAAGGTGAAACACACACTTCTGTGAGAGGGTATGAAGATATCAGCACCAAAGAGTGGACAGCTCCCTGCAGACAGGCCTGTCCTGCTGTTTACTGTTTACTGTTTACTGTGTGTGTGTGTGTGTGTGTGTGTGTGTGTGTGTGTGTGTGTGTGTGTGTGTGTGTGTGTGTGTGTGTGTGTGTGTGTGTGTGTGTGTGTGTGTGTCCATGCTTACTTGGGTATGTGTGTGTGTGTGTGTGTATGCATGTATCAGTCATCAAAGCTGACCTGTTTCCAAGTGCTTGTGTGTGTTTAAGCGTAGCTGTTTGTGTACTTTAATTAACAAAGCTGAAGGTCTGCTGTCAGTGTGGAGCAGCATAGGGTGCAGCTGAATATTCACATGGTCATGTGTATGTATGCATTTGCAACTTTGGAGTCAGGAAAAACCTTTTTCCAAGTATTACTTTGAGAGGCTGAACACTGCAAAGTAATTCAGAAAACCTAAGATCCATTCTTCTAGGTGAGCCCAAACCATCAAGACATAAGACAGTCCAATACAGTGAATAGCCAGTTATGAACTGGCTCATTTAAAAAAGGACACTTCCTAAGATCTAATTTTTCAAGAGTATAAATAGAAAACAAATAAAAAATGTACCACTGGTTTCAGTCATAGCCTGTATAATAAATAGACGTGGTATTCTTGACGTAACCCATCTGTTTTGAGCGCTGTTTTGAAGCCTATCGTCAGCGGGAGCCATATTGAAATGCTGAACTCAACTTAACTTCTGTCAAGCTAATGTGAGGTAAAGAGGCAGGCTTTGAGCCTCCTAGCCAACAGCTAGTGTTTCCACCTGTCAGTCAATTCAGCTGTGCCTCTCATTATGGAAACTTGTAATCTTAGTGTCTTCAAAATTGCCATGTTATGAAAAAATTCACCCCCCTGTACAGTGTGCCAATCGAGAAATTAGCTTTTCAGACTCATTTTTTGTACCAGGCTGTAAACATGTTTATTTCTGCAGTAAAGACCGCCTTTTTTTAATTGGTGTGTATGTGGTTTCCGGTACTTCCGGAGCCAGCCTCAAGTGGACACTCGAGGAAGTGCAGTTCTTAAACACTTCCACATTGGCTTCAATTCTCGCAGTTGGAGGTTGGCTCTTGATTTCAGCATGTCTAATATGAGTTTACGTGGTTGCAAATTTTGTTTTACTCATTCAATATTTTACAGTTTCAATTGTTATATGGAATAAAAATGATTAAATGATCAATGCTGGAAATAAGCTACTATTCAGCCTGCTGTGGTCTTGATACTCCAAACCAATCTTTTGATAGGACTCTACTTTTTAATTTTGAACCCGAGACTCAAGTTTCAATGAAAGGTTTTTTCCATACTGATGTTTTAGAAAGGATGCAATTTTCTGAAATGATTCCCAAATACAACAATATAAGTCATTTTACAAATTAACCCCTGTTGTGCCTCACTCAGATATGCCTCAGTGCATTTGCTTTGAATACTTTGTATTTATTGCTGCAGTTTTCTTACCACAGCTTTTTCTCTGTTTAAGGTCAATTCTGTTACTGTGGAGAAAACAGCAAGCACTTTGCTAGTCTGCCCATTTGTAAGGCTGTATGTCAAAGGATATGAGTCCTAGTTTATATTTAATTTGCGATGCTTACAGCTTTGTAGAAATACTTTCTTATTTAAGGAGTAAGGAAATCTGCAGTACTTTGTAAAATAATGTGTAGTGAAATAAAGTATTCAAAAGAAGAGGTTGATCGAGTATTACAGGTTGGGCTAAATCACAATCACTACTTTCTAATCTCTCCAGCCTGCAGCTGCAGATCACCAGCATGCTGCGCTGAGTTGTCTTTGCTTTGCAGATTCAGTTTTTCATTTGGATAATCAAAATAGAATCAATTTAGTATTCAGGAGCAGAAGAGTCCTGGTCAAATAACAGCATAATCTCTGACTGTATCCGTAATCAGAGTCCTAACAAATCTAATACTGACAGCACTTAGCTGTCAAACTGCGTGTTGGCACTTCGGCATCTGTTTACTTGAGTTCAAGTAGAGAGTTGTCAAGTTGTTGTTTTTGGGTGTTTTGAGTGTGTAGCAGAGGAAAGTGCATTTTCTTCATGTCTCTACAGCAGTTTAAAGGTAGCGAATATCAAAGTTTTATCACGAGACGTTCTCCTAATCAACTACAAAGCAAGTGGCGACGCAATCAGACAGAAGACAGATGTCTGGATACAGCTGAGCAGAGACATCCTTCAGTTCAACCTGATCAAACTGTCAGCTTTCTACAGCTTCACTGGATCTGTGTGGGCTGAGAACAGCTGTTCAGTGCTGGCGTGACTCACTCTCCCGCTCTCTCTCTCCCTGTCTCATACACACAGATCCTCATAGCAAATATGTGGCGGTAAAGTGTTGATGAATAGATGCTGCGCGGTGAGAGGATTGACGCGGCTAAGCTTTGGCTGTTTAAGATGACATATCACATTATCCCCCTGTCCCCTTAATGTGCTTTTCTATTTTAATTCCTGTCATCATCGCAGCCCAGAACATCAAATAAAGCATGTCTACGACTGCATGCGTGTGTGTGTGTGTGTGTGTGTGCACTTTCAGGTCTGTGTGTTTAGGCGCTCAGACCTGCATGTTTGTGTGTCTGGCTCTGTGTGTGTGTGTGATGCTGTCGCTCAGTCTGACAGGTATAGTGTAGAGGAGGAGAGGCTGGCACACACTCGCACAGACACGCAGCAGCTCTCTCTTCCACCGCGTCCTTGCCCGCTCAACCCAAGCTGACGGTGAGCCGCCGCACACATGGCCTGGGCCTCATGCATATGGAGGAGGGCAGGGAGTGGGAAAACAGGAATAACAACTACAACAACTGTGTGTGCGTGTGTGTGTGTGTGTGCGTGTGTATGTGTGTGTGTGTGAGAGAGAGATAGAGAGATAGAGAGATAGAGATAGAGAGAGAGAGAGAGAGAGAGAGAGAGAGAGAGAGAGAGAGAGAGAGAGAGAGAGAGAGATAGAGAGTGTGTATTTCTCACAGGTGTACGTTCATGGTACATATCACAGTCAACCACTTGATAGAATCTGTTTGTTTACCTTCACGAGTCTCTGTGGTCTGGGTCTAATGCATTCCTCATCTGTTTCCTTTCCTTTCCTTCCCTTTCCTTTCCTCTCCATTCCTCTCCTCTGATTTTTTTTTTCACAGTTAATCCCTCAATTTTTCTTCCTGACCGTGGGCATTACAGGGGCCTCTCTCTATCTGTTCCGACTGGCAAGAGGACCTCATGTCACGTAAGATTATTTATCTCCACATCTAGTGAGAGTGGTAATCCATCTTTAAGTTTGAGAGATTTTTGGATTGTTCCTAATATTGCCATCTTTGGACCTCTCCTCTTCCAAATAAGGCTGGCAATAAAAACGGGTGTACTAATCCTAAAGGAACAAAGAAGTAGTATGACTGAAACTGAATGATCAGCGACAGCCTGGGAAAGTAAAACGTTTTTCTTTGACCAGTCTGCACCGGCAAGAGGTCTGTGTCTTCGTAGTACAACCAGACCAACATCAAGAGAATCCTCTACAGCCATGGTTCTCAAATGGTGGACTGGGACCAAAAAGTGGGTTGTCCATTTTCAGTGGGTTGTCAAAGTCAAAGTCTATAAATATAGCACATTCAAAAACAACCACTCCAACACAGCAGGTGACAGAAAAGCACCCTAAGATTGGTTGTGACCCACTATTAACTGACAACTTTCAAAAATGTTTGTTGTGTGTGATTGTCAATGAGGAGGAGGTGGTGGGTCCTGACAGCTGATGGTGTCATCAGAGTTTCAAAGGGCACACAATCTCCTGGTTTGATCGATATCTGTATCTTTTCACTTGAAGATACAGTTTGAATGAGGGCTTGTTTGTTTTGATAGGGGCAAGTATAAGGTATATCACGAAACAAGGCTGTTCTGGTTGAGGATTAGCGAGTTCAGTCAACTAAATGATTGAACATAATCACCCTCACTAGTTGGTTGCATAATTACTAGCCAGTAAAATTAGCATTAATTATAAATATACACTACCAGTCAAAAGTTTGGACACACCTTCTCATTCAATGGTTTTCATTTATTTTAATTATTTTCGATATTGTAGATTCATACTGAAGACATCAAAACTATGAAATAATCTGGTTTGGCCATAATATGGATTACAACAGAAGACAAATAGGGCTATCCATTGTGAACTAACCCTACCTCTGAACAACACAACTGATGGTCTCAAACACATTAAGAAGGCAAGTCATTCTACAAATGAACTCTTGACTAGGCTCACCTGTTCATTCAAAACCAATCCTAGAGACCTCATAAAGCAGATTGAGAGAATACCAAGAGAGTGCAAAGCTTTCATCAAGGCCAAAGGGGGCTACTTTTAAGAATCTAAAATATAAAACATATTTTTGTTAATTAAATAATTTCATAGATGTTCTTTTGTAGTTTGATGTATTCAGTATTAATCTACAGTATTAAAAATAATTTAAATAAATAAAAACCATTGAATGAGAAGGTGTGTCCAAACTTTGGCTGGTAGTGTATGTTTAATAGGCCTACATCTGGGGTCTTATGTTGTGTCTAAGCTGTAGTGATGCCACACACCACTAGCTGGGGCTGTAGCTCCAGTCAATGGGGACTGTCATAGTGCTATAAAGCTCTACAACCTGGATGTTAACAAGCACAGATGACAGATGGCACCTTGGAGTGCGGTGTGATTTGGGAGTGTTTTGATTTAGAAAATTGATATAAAGATATATTTACGCGTTGTCTGTTTAAACTGACATATAACCACTCGATCAAAGAACAACAACCATGTGGCATGTGGACGTCAACCTGCAAGGAGGACTGAAGGCTGTTGGTGCTAGCTCTGCTAATGTTAGCCACACTCAGCAAACCAATTTGACATCAGTTACTCTCAGACTCTGTGACTCTGTGTTTAGCCATCTTAATTACATTGCACTAATTTCTGGCTGCCTTCTTAGCTTTAGACTAGTCTGTTAGTCTGAATTTAGATTTCTGTAAACAAGTTTATAAAAGTTTTAATTTACAGATCCATTGCATTAATATATGCAACACTCTTCATTGACCCACAATAAAAAAAGGTTAAAAATTATATAAAATTAGAGGTTTAGTTATCCAATTTTAACTACAAAATTAACTACTGATTAAGTGACATGTTATTTTATATATATAATATAAAAAAGCTGAATTCTGGTAACTTAATCCTACTTTAGGGTTAAAATCTCTTAAATAGAATGTCTAAAACCATGTGGGAAAGAAGTTTTTTTTTTATGTTCCGTGATGTACAGACTCTCTATTAAGGATGGGAAAGGCTTGGTTGCAAACATTACAATACCCAATATATGGCACACAATAACGATAATATCTGGATATAGAAATTCTGTGAAAATTGGAAATTGCAAGTCAATCACGCAAAATTACATGATGACATTCTGCTCCTTGAAGGTCAAGTGCAGGATTAATGACGTTACCACCACTGCAGTCATGAAGTAGTGAGTCACATTGGAAGAGCAATATGATCAGAGTTCTGACTTGCAACAAAATGAAAATATCAATATTTGGCACCAGTATGAAAATCATTTTCGCACAACTCAGGACAATATTAAAAACATGAGAGCACTTTTCGCACTTGATTAGCTACACACCATTTGTTGAATCCTAGTTTACAACAAAATCAGCCTTCTGTAACAGACGCTGTAACATACACAGTGAACTCAGTGACTACCCATCAACAGTAAATGTGTACTGTTCACATCCTATTTTGGGCCACACTGAGGCACTTGTTCTGAGGGTCAGCCATAACGCGTGACCTCATCACCAGCTGGGGATGAGTGCTGTGGTCAGTGGTTTCCTCTCCCTCAGAGACCGGCCAGTGTTTGTGGTAATGGAGGGACAGGGGGAGACGTGCCCGCTCTGCCATCAGCCTCCCGATCTCTTTGTTTGTGCATTTGCTGCGTGATGTGCTGCCAGAGGGGGAGGGAGAGGAGAAGGATGAGAGGGAGGAGGAGGGATGGACAGACAGAGAACAGTGGAGTGCAGTGAAATCCAGACTTTGGTTAATGAACAGAGGAGCGCTGCCAAGTCCCTGGGCTGAGTTCACCTCATCTCATAATCACCTCGCTTTTTTTCTTTCCCCCTACTTGTGTCTCCATCCGGTATCTATGAATTTAGCTCTTTTTGTCCCAGTCCTTCTTCTGTTCTGTCCTCTATTCTCTCTTATCTGTTCACATCTTGGTCTTTTTCTCCTCCACTAGTCTTCCTTCTCTCTGCATCTTCTTGTGCTTTCTCAATTTCCCTCCATCAATCATGCTTTTCTCACACCCTGTCTTTATATCCTTCTTTTCTTAACTGCATGCTCTGAATCTCTCCACATGTGCAGCCTCTTGAATAAAAAGAACAACCCAGAGCCCTGGACCAAGCTTGACCCTACCTACCAGTACAAGGTACTCCTCTTTTCTCACATGGTTTGACCACGTGCCTGCTCTCAGCAATCATAAGGGTCAGGAAACTCATTTGGACAAGAATGGCGTCCTACCTAAATGTCCCTGAAAATCTCACATCCATCATCACCTCAACAAAAACACCAAAATAGACCTGGATCTATCACTACTGGCAGAATAATTTCAAATCAACATTGCCGCTTCCTGGCTTCCTTCTGCCCAAACAAAAGAAAACAAAGTGTATTTCAAAGCAAATTAACGCAGATGGAACCACAGCTTTTAGAGGTCTGTAATAATTTACCTTACCTCTCGAACAAGGCCAGTGCCGCAGACAAACTAATGAAAACACTAACAATGCTGACCCAAAATAGAGCAGAAAAACAACCAACTGACAGCTCCCTGAAGAGGAGACAAGGATGATGTGTTTTTAGAGAAAATAGGATTTTCTGAGGGGGTTTCAAGGCTACGTTGCTTTCTGGTGGAATGAAAGTGGCTGCAGACAAAAGGTCAGGACATGGCATGTTTAATTCTGGATAGCAAGGCAAAGGTCTTACATCGAAATTCCACTGAAGTCCAAACAATGATAGTAATGAGGAGGAGGAAGTGAGAGAGAGAGAGGGTGGATGAAAGAGGGAGTTGAGGATATTAATGGCAGACTAATCAAGAAAAACATGAGGAAATAATCACTGCCAGTGCAAAAGTGAGCATATTACTATCACACCATATATGTCCTCCATCCATCCATCAAGGTATGAGAAGAATAATAATCTGGAAAATACACATAAGTTAAAAGGTGCTGTAGTGCATTGCTTGCATGTACTTGTGTCTGCATTTGCACGACAGTTAGGAAATAAAATTAAGCGTTAATTTTTTTTCTCCATGCATTCTCCCAAAGACAGCACTGATGAATTTAATTTAAGCTAAACAGATTTAAATGTATTCCTCCTGCCTTCCACAGTTCCTGGCCGTCAACACCGACTACAAGAGCCTGAAGAAAGAGGGTCCTGACTTCTAAAGGTCCTTCACGTAACTCCAAAGACACCAAGTTTGAAATGACCTCCTGCTGTCGCGTCAGTGATGTGAAACGTCTTCCTGAGCGTTTTCTCAGCCTGGCCTCGTCCTGCACAACACCAGCTCTGAATCCACGCTGTAACACTGAGAACTAAAACTATTAAAGATTGCTTGAGACAGAGAACTGGCTCGTTTGTGCATGATTGTGGTTTATAAAGCTACTGTACAGTTCATTTTCTTCTTATTTACATGCAGGGGAGCTTCATCAAATATTTAACTCTGGGAAGATATTAGCCATAAAAAATGATGAATCCTCGAAGCAATAATGATGCATATGAGTGTTTATATTTTTAACTGAACCAAGGCTCGACCAGTGTATCTGTTGGCTGATCTGATTATCCGATACAAGCTGATCATAGATGCAGGGCAGTGTTTCCCACACATAGACCACACCTGGGAAGGCCTTATATTTTTCTACGATTATTGGAAACTACTAATCACCAATAATAATTTGGTTTTAACATTTTTGGCACATTCCTGGTTAGGGATGGGTTTCAAGAACCATTATATTTTTGGTACCAGTTTGTGATAGCTCAGTATAGAAAGTACTAACAACGCTCTTAACATTAAGCTTCAGTTGTTCACACTTCTATGTAATTGTTCCAGTTGAATAAACAGACAGTGTCAGTTAAGCAGCAGCCCGGCTTAATTTGCAGGGGGCAACATTAGCATAGTGACCCACAAGTCAAACCAATTTTCCATAGCTAGATGAGGGAAAATGACTCCAGAAAAACAGTAGAACGTCACAGAGGAGGACTAAAATTCTCATCTGTATACCAGTATAGCTTTCAAGCTAGCCAAGCAGTTCCACTGATAAAAACAGGACTTCAGCTCAAACTAACAGGAATCTTAAAGTGTTAAACAAGCAAATTAATACACTCACTGTGCTCCATGTCCATGATTTTCCACTTTAAATGAGAGACTAAGGGGGCTGCCGGTGGCCTAGCGGTCCAAGCACCCCGTATACAGGGGCTATAGTCCTCGTTGCAGAGGTGGCTGGTTGGACTCCCAGCCTCAACCATTTGCTGCGTGTCTTCCCCCCTCTCTACTCCCCACGTTTCCTGTCTCTCTTCAGCTGTCCTTAATACAACTCAAATTTCAGTAAAAAAAATTGGCAAAGAAATTTAAGTTTTGATTCCATGTGAAATTAAGTCGATGCACTTGCCAACATTTTTAGGTTAAATATATTTATTTGAATTATGTGTGCACTTTAAAAAGATTATTCTTTATCTATAAAAAAATTACATTGAAGCAATGCATCTAATTAAGTGGTAGGAAAATATCTTATTATTCACTTTTTGGAGGTTACTCTTGGTTGGGTCAGTCTTAGGGGAAACATTTACAAAGTTTCCTCATTTAGGAAAAAAAAAAGCAACATTCATGAGGTTGAAAATCCAGTGCCAAATTCTCATTGGTCCGACAAAGCTTTGTTATTGAAAAGTCTCTGGCCAAAGTCTTCAGAAAGAACAGATAAACAGTATAGGACACCTCACACAAGTGTTTTATTTCATGCTCACTGTTTCTTGCCTGCTACCTCACAAATAAGTATGTGACATTGCCATGCAAACCATAAGCTTGAACTTTGTCAACAAATGAAAATGCACTATAAAACAAAGAAAGATTGATTTTCATTTGCAAGTGATTAAAACTTCCTCATCGCAGCACAACACTCGCACTGCAGTGGCATGGAAGTCACACATGCGCACACATGCTGAGATAAGAAGCTGCACATGAAGAGGACTAAAATAGAAATCAGTCATGAGGAGTGAATATACACGTGGGTCATAAGGTTCTTTAAACCAGACTTCTGTCGGGAAGATGCAAGATCAAAATGACAGAACTTTCTGATAATGATCATATGAAGTAGGAAAATTACAAGACTCAGGGCCAGTATTTTCTCAGAATAAAACTTGTGCTGGTAAAATTATCCCGTATAGACGAGTTTATTGAATGATGAATGTTTGTGTCTGAGTTGTGGGTGTTTGTGAATTTGCTCTCACTCAGTACCGCCGGACACCAGACAACATATTATCAGTTCTAATGGCACACAAACTGTCTCAATGTCAGACCCCTGAGTTCTCCTAATACACTCCTTAATAGACAATCTATGTCTCAGACCTTGCGTTGGCCCATTTATGTGCGTATTTGCCCGTCTGCTGCTTTTAAACAGCAATAGTGTGATGACCTGCCCAGTGGGTATTGTCTGTTGCTTGGTGGTAATTTGTGTGTATTTGTGTGTTTGTGTCTGATGCACAAAACCTGCTGACAGGTAATAAGCCAGGCCAAAGCATCACACTGGGGCATAATCACAAGGTCACACACACACACACACAGACACACGCAGGGAGGGGGGCAGTTATTATCCAACCTGAACAGCTTCACAGGTCGTTGTGATTGCTTTGCCTCAGTGTGTTAGTATCAATGTGAGACTTTATGGTTGAGAGTGACGCACAGTAGCAGCTCACCATCATACAATTTATAAATTAGGAGCTTGGAATATACTGTTCAGTGTCTTAATAATAAATTATATAATAATGATTTAACATTTTTTATGTTCAATCAATCAATCAAGCTTTATTTATATAGCACATTTCATACAAATCAAATGCAACCCAAAGTGCTTTACAGCGATTGAAAAACAAGAAAGAGGCAGAAGTAAAAATGTGGCATGTCATATTTAGGGAAAATAATAATAATAATAATAATAATAATAATAATAATAATAATAATAATAATAATAATAATAATAATAATAAAAAATAAAAAAATAAATAAAAATAATAATAATAATAATAATAATAATAATAATAGAATTAAACAGAATAAAATAGAGACGAATGCACACCAACAGTAAAATATGTGTTATTAAAATAAGTTAGGATCAAAATTAGTTAAGAATAGAAATAGTTAAAATAGTTTTTAAAAGGTTAAGGATAAGGGTTGAAAATAAAACTAAGGTTAAAAATATCAATAAAAACTGAGTAGATAAATAAAATAAATAAATGAATGAATAGATAAATAAAAATAGAATAAGGTAACAGTTAAAATTACTAAAATAATAAAGCAATATTTAAATCAATATTATCCAGTAAAAGGTAAGTAATAAAATTGTTAAAACCTACATAAAAGCCAGACTGAATAAATATGTTTTTAGTTTATGTTTAAAAGTCTCAATATCTCTGTCAGCTCCTCTCAGATCCTCCGGCAGGCTGTTCCATAGTTTAGGAGCGTAGTGTCTGAAAGCAGCATCACGTTTTTGTTCTGCTCTTAGCAACAGCTAAAAGAGAGGAGCCGGAGGATCTGAGAGGCCTTCCTGGTTTTTACACTAAAAACATCTCTGATATGTAGTCTGGTGCAAGGCCATGAAGCGCCTTAAAAACTAGTAAAATAATTTTAAAATCAATATGAAAAGAAACAGGCAGCCAATGTAAAGATTTTAAAATAGGTGTAATGTGTGCTCTCCTTCTGGTCTTCGTTAAAACTCTTGCTGCTGCATTTTGTATTAGTTGCAGTTTGTTTATTGTGTTCTTTGGAAGACCATAAAGGAGAGCATTGCAGTAGTCTAACCTGCTGGTTATAAAAGCGTGCATTAGTCTCTCTGTGTTGCTCAGAGAGAGAATGTTGGATCTTTCATGCCATTTTGTGCCTGTCATCATAACAAACTTAGTTTCTTTTAAACTTGTCATGCACAAAAAGGGAGCTCTGCCTACATAGACTCATAAGACATTATGACCAACACCAACAAGAGAAACAACAGAATGTGAGCATGGACTGAAAATTTCTGTTTGTCTTAAGTGGACCCTTTGGTGCTGATCCCTCCCCAGGTTTTTGTAAAGCACAGAATTATTCTGATTATTTTAAAGAACTAAAAACACTGAGTAATGCAACTTCACATTGAATCAGTGTTTCTCTGACACTCTTCTGCAAGAACTGGATGTTGAGAGAAGGTTTGAGTCCAGCTGCCAGCAGCTTGATTGGAGGTACTCTGATTTTTTCTTTAGGTAAGGATTACAGTGTTACCTACATCTCAAACTGAAACCAATATGGCAAACATCCTGTTGGGTTTAGAGTTAGGGCAGGTGAATTTTTGTATCTCTGAACGTGATATATTGGTTTACAACATTTGAAATGCAATGTGTGGACTACTTGTTTGTTCTCTAGGGGCCCCATGGAGCCATTAGCAACACGCATTAGCCCGACCCTAACGGAATGTAAAGTTTCACCATACAGGGTATGTTTGCAACTTTTCTGAGTATTCAATCATGTTAAGCCCCCAAAAATGAGTTTCACATTGTTCCCCAATTTTCTGAGAAAATGAGTTGAGAGTTGTCAGCAAGAAATGTTTTAAAAACTCATTTAAGGAATATCATTTTCAAGAGGTATATGCGTTTTGTGTGATGCCTAACTGAACACAGAAACAAACATTTGAATCTTTGTGCTAATTAGCGAAATTAGATTTCACAGCCAAACTTCTGAATATGTGTACGGCCCTGAATAGAGCTGAATAACTAAATTCATATGGCTTCACCCGTTTGAGAGTGTCAACAGACTCACACAGTATTTTTCAAAACAGCAAACATTAAGTGGGACATGCAATCTCCATCAGGCTTCAGTAAGCAACAAAGTATGGCATTGTGTGACTAAGATATCAGCTTAACAAACAGGTTGTGTTTGTCATTTTTCTGCCTCAGAAGTTTATGTGGCAGCACTTTCTCAATAGATACTGGAGCAGTTGTCGGGGAGAGAGGCCATCCTCTCCTCGATTACATCCTCGCTGATGAGAAAGAGTAGATATTTTTAGATGAGGATTAATTTTAATGGGTGAGATAAGAAGTGAGTGGTGGGTTGGAGGAGGGACGAATAAATAAGTAAATAGGACATGCCGCAAAACAGGAGGCGCAGTGGCAGCATTAGGGTAGTGTGGCTGTTGTCGGGAGGCCCTGGGCAGATCCACTGATCCGCTGAAGATAGTGAGGCCTTTAATGTTTTCTCCCAGAGGTGCAACATGAAAATCAAAGAGCAAACCAGCGTTCGTCCATTACTCCAAATGAAGCAACCGCTCTTGAAGGAGAGGCTGTTAGGTTGGTCATTTAATGAAGAGTCTTTGGTTGGACAAAAGAAGAAGAATGTCACATGTCAGTTAATACACCTGTGACACAGAAGCTGTCACAGGTGTATTAACTGAAGTGTTTTCATGTTGTGAACAGACGCTCAGATTTATCTGGAAGTGAACGAAGATGTTCAAACTTGAGCTGTTCAGTTATAAAAGATGCTTTCACTGCATATTCTATTTTCTGACTCAGATGTCAGGAATGACTAACTTACTGGATTTATGCATATAGGCTCTCTTGTTAGCTTGCCTGTAAGCTACAATGCAGTGTTGTATAATCAGTCTTTGATGGATATGATCACAGCGATTTTTAGAAACAGGCTACTTAAACTATGATTCACAGCTTTGTTGGCAATGCTGAAGAATGTTTGATTATGTAAACTTTTGATACAGATACAGTACTTCATGTTAGGGTGCTTGTGTGTCAAACACAGAGTGAAAAGATGGAAGATGAATTGTTTGGTTTTTTTGTTAGTTTGTGTCATTTTTTTGTTGTTGGTTTTTTTTGGGGGGGGGGGGGATATTGAAGTATCCTCGTAAAAAATAATGGATAATTGCTGGTCTACCAGTCCATTAGTCCAAGTATTTATAATGGTTTACAACTCCCAAAATGTCTTACATGTAGAATTAATTCAAAAACAGCGGTCATGATTTTTAAACAAGAGGTTGGCGCCTCAACCCCAGCTACTGCAACACAAGCTGAAGTGTCCTTAGTCAAGACAATGAACTAGAGCTGGGCGATATTGAAAATGATGTTTTCACGATAAAATGTTTCATATCAGCCGATACTGATAATCATCACAATAAATATCAAGTCATTATTTCATTTAAATTTAAAGGCAGATGTTTGGTACTGAGTGAAAATTGAAGAAAACAGACGGTTTGTTAGTTTGTATCTGGATTTAGTTCTCTGGTGAACTTCTTGAATCCATCATTTCCGACGGTGCTAACAGGAAGCAGCTTTTTAGTGTAAGATGAAATTTTTGTGAAGTTTTAGTTTGTAGATTCTTATTTTTCTCAGGTTGAAGTTATTTGCATAATTAGATTTAAATTTACAACAAAGATATATCAAATGTTATACTGTGTGTCAGTGTATAGAGTATTGATTTGAGTTGTGCTCTCCCCTTAATGATTACTAAGGGTTACGGGCAGAGTGATGTTATCGAATTATCGCCCAGTCCTACAATGAACCCAAAATTGCTCTCAATGACATAGTCAACAGTGTGTGAGTGTGTATTGAATTAATTAATAGGTCTATGGAATTCATTAAGTTTAACAAATTGTTTATTTCAAGTTATATTTTTGGGCATTTTTGCCTTTTTTGATAGGACAGCTGAAGAGAGACACGAAACGTGGGGAGTAGAGAGTGGGGGAAGACATGCAGCAAATTGATGTGACCGGGAGTCGAAAGCAGGCACCCCTGCGACGAGGACTATTGCCTCTGTTTACGGGGTGTGCATAGATCACTATGCCACCGACACACCTGTTTTAATGTCTTATGTTTTAATACCACTGATGGAGCTGCACTTAAAATGTTGTAAAACTTTCTTTAAATGACAATAAAGGAATGTAAATACCACTGATGGTCCCCTACGATAGTATGTTCTGACATGTGTATGTGGTATGAATGATTGAATGTGATGAGTGATATGAAGCACTTTAAGGGGTTAGAAAGACTAGAAAAGGGTTATAAAGTACAAGTCTATTGACCATTTATATCATATTCATAAATTACAGATCTTTTCAGCTGCTGTGTGGCATGTGATGTATCAAGTCTTTCCCCAAGTTAATAATATTGTCACACATTAATAATTACACACACACACACTCACACACAAAAGCGAGCCACTCGTGAACACAGCTGCAGTGTGCAAACAGACAACATCACTTCCCACTAAAAATATAGCAGTGCACGAGGTAACATCCTGCCTGTGTGAACTCCTAAATATGCCAGCGGCATGTTTTTAATACACAGCATGAGAATAGCTCCCACAGTGTGAAAAACAGGACAAAGAATTATGCTGCATTGGCAGTCTTGTTCCTCGAGTCCCTCATCACTTTAAGAGTGAAGAGAGTTTCCATCGAGTTAGAGAGGGTGGAAAAAAAACCAGGTTTCAATTATGGGCTCCCTGCTGCAGGTTCACTGCAGCTGTGACAAAATGTTTGTTTACAGAAAGGAAAGGTAAGAAAAGAAGTCTTTATATGAAAAAGGTGTAACTGGCTCTTTCACACCAGTAAGCACAATCTCACCGTCTGTATTACACGTTTCTCACAATTCTCCATATCACAGTGAGCGTCAGGTTCTCACACAGATTAGAAACACTGTTGTAGAATTAATTGACTCTACCTCCTGTGCAAGTCAAATCACATTAAACCTGCAGCAAAGTGGATGTTAAAAAGATGCATTCTTTTTGTTCAGTAAAAACCTTGAATTGCTGACAACTAAAGCAAACCTTATATTAGTTTAATTAGCATCACAACAAACAGAACCTAACATCCTACACAGTAAAACCAACATGAGTTTTAAAGAGGTAAAAAAACAGAACTTCCTTTGACAGCAGACTCTTTATTTGGTCAAAGCAGCTCAGACACAATGAATCAGATAAATCAGTTAGCTATGACAGTGACAGTGACAGTGAGCCAGCATTACACAATACCAGAACATTGAGCATAATGAAGAAACGGAAATGATGTTCACTTATAATTATTGTTTTCCGCTTTTGTTTTGTCCTACTGTGACATAATACATTGCTTTTAGTGGTTTGTTTGGTAGAAATTCCAATTATCCAATTTTTTATGACATCTCTTGTTAGTGTGGAGTCTGAATGCACTTACAGCAAGTCGCTCCGGACAAAAGCTGCTGCCAAAAGAATGTAATGTGTCAAAAGGAGAAAACAGTCCAAGGCTTTGTAACATGCAATTTGTTCTTCACCTTAAAGTGAGAGAGTTAAGAAAAGGAGGAATAAGATGTCTGTGTTTTACTAAGAAGCAAAAGACAGCAGCACTTCTATAACTTCTATAACTTCTATAAAGCTGTTTTACTAAACTTTAGCTGTTAATTATATGCATGGGAAGGGCCATGGACGCCCGAGTTTAAAGCTTGTGTGAGGAGTTTTTATCTGGCTATGAAACAGACTGAACGCTATGTTAATAGGGGTGTAACGATTCTTTTTAACAACGATTCGATTCATATCATGATTCGTGGTTGCTGATACGATTAAAGGACGATATTGATTCATTTAGAACGATACGATCTGAAATGATTCAGTGACTTGAAATCGATTCAATAACTTTTTAGCCAAAAGTAAAAATACTTTCGTACAATGCAGGAATATATGTCGATATATGTCGTCAACTTGCCGAGCACAGATTGATGTAGATGGATCATAGGAATATAAATCGATACATGGATGTAGAAGATGAATCGTTACACCCCTTTATGTTAACTATGTAATATAATCGATAATATAGAAATATATCAATAGTTTTGCGTTTTCCTTTTTCATAATTCAATTTCCACCACAATTGGTAACAAAAATATCCAAAAAATACCACCATGCCCTGCCCCTCAAACAGCCTTAGTGTGCCACTGATTATGAGTACTCTAAAATTTTGATAGTAAATACCTGTATGTTAAAAACAAGCAGCAACCATCAGCCGCGAGAAGTGTTAAAACTGCAGTTCCTCGAGTGTCCCCTTGAGGCTGGCTCTGGAAGATCTTTACAGCAGAAATAAACATGTTTACAGCCTGGTACAAAAGACGAGGGTAGTCTGGACAGCTCATTTATTGTTGGGCACACACTGTACGGGGGGTACATTTTTTCATAACGCGTCAATTTCATATTCGAAGTTTTCCATTATGAGGCACAGCTAATAATAAATAATAATGAATTTTATTTATCACGCACTTTACATTTGGAGCAAATCTCAAAGTGCTGACTTGATTGACAGGCGGTAACACTGTAGCTGTTGGCTAGGAGGTGCAAAGCCCGCCTCTTTACCTCACACTAGCTCGAAAGCAGTCAGGTTGAGTTCAGCATATCCAATATGGCTCCCGCTGACGATTGGCTTCAAAACAGGGCTTCAGACACATACGAGTGACGTCACGGATACTACATCCATTATTTATACAGTCTATGGTTAAAACAGATTAATCATGATAATTTCGACCTCAGCAGCACTTGGCTCACTGTGTTACAACAGATCACAGCAAAGTGATACAGGAATAAATGTTTCTTTCTTGGTTTTATCAGCAGCAGGTGCAGTAGTATGCAAGGATTAGGACAGGGATTAGGATTATTTTAGAGACAGAAAAGCCCCATAACACACACTGAAGTGATGCATCTTACACTATGAGGAGCACTCACGTTTCATTATGGGATAATTACAGCACATTAGCGTAGCTTGGATGTCTAAATATGATTCGGAACATCATTACACCCAGACACCTCTTCCCATCTATTTTTAGATATTTTTACTATCACATCAAGTTCTGCCAGGTTTAATTATGACAGGTATTGAAGCGACAGAGGTAACATTCACGCTACTGTGTCTATACACACACATAGACACTTGCACAGACATGACAGACTGGAGATACATCTCTAATTAATTGCTGACATTGTCATTTATCCCTCTCCTCATTACACAGACATGATTTATTGTCAGATCAGCTACCAAGGGAGCTGAGTTTTATCATCTTTTCATTTTACATTCCACACATTTTGTGTGTGCGTGTGAGTGCCTATTCCTGTGACAACAGAGGGCACATTAGAGCGGATTTTTAAGGCTTTGATATATGACCCACATTATGAGGAAATGTACCAGATGGGTAATACTGTGTACAATTATGACAATTACAGCTGAGGAGTACTTTTTCATTGCACTTTTTCTTGCTTATGGACCTATTCATTTTACAGATAGATTTTTACGATCCGTTCTGCTGCTAAAAGATATCGCTCATCTGTGCTGCTTCTGAGGAGAAGAAAAAAGAGTGTTATCCCCCAATGAGTGAAGAGAGAGCTCTATTATACAAAATGACCAAACAAAAAACTGCAAAGCGGCTTTAAAATATTCCTGACTGAATAATACTGCTTGTCAGGGGCGTAGCGGACGTGGGGAACATGTCCCCCTCAGCTGCCATACCTTTCCCCTACGTCTCCCGCACTTTTCTATACTGTAAATCGAGTTTGACAGCTGTATGATTCATTTTAAACACCCTGAGTGCGTTTTTCCAAGTTCTCCTGAACACACCATGAGTGGGCCAAATGGAGCGCTCTTGTTTCGCCTTTTTTTTATCAGAGCAGAAAGGCACGCTCCAGACGTTGCTTCTGCCTAGGCTACCTAGGACCCCCACAAATGGTCACAAAAATATTCATCAAGATGCAGGAAATAAGTATTAGATGCTCAAAATGTTCTAGGGGAGGACCCCCAGACCCAAATCTTATTCCTTCTGCCTCAGTGCATTTAAAATAACCCTAAACTGTCAGTATCAGGGGTTTGAAAATAGATGCCCTTGGCCTGGGCGCGTTTAAGCATGTACAGAGCATAGACTGTAAAAATGGACAGCGTTGCTCCACCTCTTCCCGTTGTACGGTTTGGAAGCCAAAAACCTGTTTCAATGCGCAGCCATTGTGCAGCAAATCTGCGCTGAAAAAAATTTCTGTGGTTGCCACGTTAATTTCTGTGTTGCCACGGTAACGAGCTCCGCCTTACAGCAAAGCATCACGAGATCCTATGGAGTTTCTCTCTACGGCAGCTGTCAATCAAAGTGAATCTGGAAGTAAAACCCTGTTTTTAACCCCTAATAACTAACGGAAAATAAACTTTTCAGACAAAAGAGGCCTTGAACCCAAAACAGTCAAATAATAACTACATATCACCACAGCATACGGATGTGAGAAACATTTGTATGACGTGTATTTATTTTTTAAAGTTTGACTGAAGCCCCATTTAAATTAATGGGGGAGACAAAGTTTTTGACCTATACTGCAGCCAGCCACCAGGGGGCAGACGCTTTGGTGGAAGCTTCACTTCCAGCCGAGCGAGCTGCACCCCTGGTACAGAGGAGTCCTTGAAGCAGCAGCCGTTGGTTCCATTCTGGCCTTGACACTTTGCTGCTATCTTTCTCTGCCCTTTTCAGCTGCCCTATCAGTAAAGGCAAAAAGTGACAAAACATTGAATAAAAAAAAGAATAATAATCAAAACAACAAGATAAAAATACAATTTTGCGCTAAAATCTTAACCCTAACAATTTGTCCCCCTCAATTCTGAAATGATAAAATGAGAGATGAGACAACGTCATTCTCTTTTGCTCTTATATCATCACATGATCCGGGGGGTCATTTTTGTATACAAATCTTACAAAGTGATAAGGTGTCCCTCATTATTGCATCTCTTCATATATCTGTTAGCACAGCATGCAAGTGTTGATTAAGTATTGTTCAGTGATGAACGAATGGCATCAATGTGAACTGTAGGATACTGATGTCCCTCTATGAAAGAACTGCCCTATTGGAAACCTGGCTTGACCCTGACAATCAAAGACTCCAGTGCAGTGTGTGGGAATTAGTGGCATCTAGTGGTAAGTTTGCAGACTGCAGCTAAATCACAACCACTCCCCTTGCGAAGCCAGTACTAGGAGAACATGCCATGGCTGCGAAATTAGCAATAAGATGCCTTCTCTAAAGCCAGCATTTCTTTTGTCAGTGCTGGGCTATCACAGAAACATGCAGCCATTCAGAAGCAACCCATTGCCTCTGCGGGGATTTTCTCCTGATAGATCCACAGATCAATTTATTGCTTAAACTTCCAGGTTAGCAATTAACAAGAGCTTAATTTTTAAGTCACAAGATGTGATTTTCAAAAAGCCTGTTCAAACACTGTTATTGTAAATTAAGCAATATATGTGAGTTAAAGATAGAGGTAACACATAAAAAAGAATTGATCCATGAGCAAATACATTTTTGGCATCAAGGCCCTGACCTCTTCACCCATACCAGCACCCACTCAGCATAGTGTTAAAGGGAAAAGATGATAATAAACAGGCAGCATTATTACAGGCAAGCTGAGAAGTGAAATGTGCCAAGAATTTAGCCCACACAAAAAACAGTACAGTTTTAAGTGGAACCTGCAGAATGTAAAATCTCCAACCACTAACCATGCAGTACCAGTAACAATGCTATGTATCTACACAGCTGCAGTTGAACAGACCAATGCATGAATCAAGTAGGAAGCATAAACCAGGGGTTCCCAAACTTTTCAGCCCGGAACCCCCAAAATATTGGCGCTTAAGTCTTGCGACCCCCACTGTCCCTCAAAGTGATTTAATGTGGCTGCATTTAGCTGGTCTGCAGAAAATTAGCCAACCGAAATGAGCATGTGTCTGTGTTTCCTGTGCCTTTATGAATTAACCTACTGCTACTGATGCTTTTGATAATTAACTGTTCTCTAACCCTAAACTTAGGAGTCATCTAAAGAAAGAAAGGCAGAACACTCATTACATTTTCTACTTTCAAGGTTTTATTTCAAGTTTAGCTACTCTTTTTGTTTATATTTTTTTACTATAATGGGAAAAATATTCTATTTTTAGATAACTAAAAAAATAAACATTCTAGAAGACATCTCACCCCCCATTTGTGTTTTGCGACCCCCCAGGGGGTCCCGACCCACACTTTAGTAACCCCTGGCATAAACCACAGAACGCAAGCTGTCACATTAACACCTTGTTTTTAACTGAATGTTTTGGTCATGTGAAGCCAACATTACATGTTAGTAGAAAATGGGCTGTTTACAAGGCAAACGTTTGAAACTCCACATTTGTGTGTGATATGGGGATACAGCTGGTCTCCACAGCAGCAGCATGCGGAATGAAGTCTCAGAAGCACTTCTAATATCTAAAAACCAACTAAATTTACAAAATAAACAATTAAATGAATAATAAATAAAATCAATAGTGTTTCACTAATTTGAAAGGTTATTCAAAACCAACACAGACACAACACTGCAGTTTTGATGCCAAAAGCATGATACCAATAGCATCTCAAGACACAGGATAATGAGACAGCTATAATCAAGAGGCCAAAACAATACGCAACCATGTTTCCAAAACATAAAACACTTACTTGCTGAAGCAGTTGCAAGATATCCCCAGCATCCTGGCAAAGGGTAGAGTCGTAATGTTTCCAAATCACTCATAACAGCACTTCCGTCTTGAAATGGCTAAGGTTGAATTCATAGGTTGAAATGGACGCAGCATGGCTAACCATAGCCAACATGAAAAAACGATGTAACTCAAAATAATCCCTACTCCAAATGTACTTCAAATTAAAGGTAACATTGACTGACTAACGAGAAAGCTTATTAAACGTCGTGTCTCGGCAGCAGTGTTTAGTTTTAAGGGGGAGAGTAAGACTTTATCTGGGTAATAATTAAAGGTACGTTTGATTTATGTACATCAAGGAGAGGATGTCATATGGTCACCAATAGCTAGAACAGAACTCATTATCACGGGTTTTACCTGTATGTCTTTTATTAGAGAAAAATAGCCACATATAAACACTTTATGCCATCAAAGTATTGGATCTAAGGCTGTTCCCATTCCATACTGTCCTGCTTCTGTACACTGGAAAAAATCCCCCTCAAAAAACAAGAAAAAAAAAATATTTCAAGGTACTTTTACTTTGAAATAAGCAAAAAATCTGCTAATAGAACAAGTGAAAATTGGTAAGATGTCTTAAAATAAGACACTATTTAGAAAACTGTGTTCTCAAAATTAGCTGGGAAAACTTATTTTAAGCAATATTTTACCAGTATTTCAAAGCTTAGTGTCTCTAAATAAGCAAGGAATGCTAATAATAAGTATTTTGTCACTCAAAAAAAGATTTTTGCACTAATACATTTCATTTCAACTTCATTTGAGATATATTCACCTTAATTTGAGTTGTATTATTGCGGCACTTCTCTAGGTTTAAGACCATCTTGTACTTGAAATAAGATTATAATTTGAGCATTTCGAGATATAATGTCTTCTCATAGTGAGCTGGATGTTCTTATAATCAGTCATGTTGTTTTTTAGGATAAGCCAGCTATGCTCAAAAGTAGGTGTTTCATTGTGTGCATGTAGTTTGAGGATGTATATTTTTATCTGATTTAGAGGAAACAGTGCCTGAAAACTGTAACCCACCCTTAAAAAAACAACTTTTCTTTCTTTCTTTCTTTTTATCAATGGAGCTGTTTTCTGATAGATTCTCCAATAAAATGCATTTACTTTAATCAAGTGAAGTGTTTGTCTTAAATCAAGATTATCCGTCTTCTACAAATAAGATCTCAGCTTGAAAAATGTATGAAATGTAAAATAAACCTTGTTTCTTCTAAATTACAACTCAAAACAAGATAATTTCAAGATTGTTTGACGGTATTTGAGATGCACTGTCTTAAAACAAGTCCCTACATCTTGCTCAAATGTTACTTGTTAAGTAAATTTATCTTATATTAAGTGGGATAAGACATTTTGACAAAAAATGAGACAATTTCACTTGGTAAGATTTTGAGTTTTTGCAGTGTAAACATTGTGTTTCCTGTAGCTCCAACATCCTGTTTGGGGTGTCAAGGTATCGTCAGCAAACACACTTTTGTTAGCATCATTAACTTTTCTTAGATTTTAGTTGTGTAGGCAAAGAAGTGTCAACAACATGTATAAATTATCAAATTTCATGTAAATGTATCAAATGTGTTTTATTCTGTTCTTCAGTTTCTCTTCAGTGAATGATCGTGCTGTGCGCTCTGACCCGGACTGCCTGAATTCATAGTGTCTTTTAAGCCAATGCGAGATAGGCATATGATTTTATGCATGACACAATAATAAAATAAAAACTTCAGACTGTAAAGAAATCAAAAAATAAAAGCTTAAGTCAATAAAATGTGAAAATAGTAGTTACATACAAACCCGTGTAAAGATTTAACTGCAGGTCTAAATGTTCTCTGCTAGCCTTTGTTTTTTGTTCTATGTGACCTTTCAGTGCTGAAGAATATGTAATCAAATGTCACACTTTTTCTAAATCCAGTCACACAGCAGCAAATATTTATCTTCTTTATATTAGTGTGGGTGTGCCAATGTGACAAGTGATGTGCATTGCAATCAAAGACAACACACGCATTGTGTTTGCATCGTCATGTTTTATTAAGACTCAATTTACACTAATTAAATGTTAATGAATAAACATGAACTGTAAAAGAAAGTTTGTTAAAACTTGAGTTTCTGTAAAATGGCTGGCAACAGTATAAAGAGAACAGATTAACAGTTGGAACACTGATAAGTATAACAAAAGAAGGTGATATAATTTGGCAAAATCTAGTCTATTGGCTGTCTGCAAGTCGTGCTGATAAGTCATGATTGGTTCACGTTAGAAGCTGTGCTTTGTGCAAAGTTAGAGTAAACACATTTCTAACAGAGTTTTGTCAATGGTGATGTAGGACCATTTCTCATACAGAAATCATTCTTTGTCACTGATGCAGTGATAATGGAAACAGTTTCAATCTGTGAATCACATGAACAACTAAATAATCCACAAAGCTATATCAAATTAGGCTGCTTTACAGTTCCCATTGTTGAACACAATCAGGAAAAAGACAGCACTTAAATAGTTTCTAGCACAACATAGCTGGTGTTGAGACCTCCAAATTGATGTCAGTTTATTTGTGACTAATACACCAGTTGACTCTATAAATAATGAAGGAAAGTATATACTCTTTGTAAACACTCTTAAAGAAAAAATGTCAATAATCCAGGCTGACTTCTGTTAAATTCATTTGGTTATCTGTAATAACAAAATAATAATTACAAACTGTCATCTGAGGAAAAAGAGGATGCAATCACAGCAGCATAAGCAAAAAATACCATTTAAAAATAGATTTTCACACAAGGTGGACATATTCTACTTTAATGCAATCTCAGAGAATTATTATTTTTTTAAATCATTTTAGAGATGTTTTCTAAAACTGTTTGGCCATGGTTTGTGGTGTTTCTTAAGTATACTTATAGGTGTTAAGATTAAGATTATTTAGTCACCATTACATCATAGAGACAACTCCTCTGAGTGAAAGGGTTGCCTTTTGACAACATTTTGGGTTAATTTCTGATTCTCAAAAAAGTTGTGCTCAAAAGGGAAAATCAAACATTTTATGGCGCATTAAGCTTCAACCTTATGAAACTCCTTTCTGTACCTGGTTTCATAAACACAACATGAAAGGAGAAGGCTATCATGCACACACCTTAAAAAATCTACATCAGTGACATTAATTAAGACTCTTCACAGCATTAAGACTAATCTGTGTAGCTTATTATATCTATTCAGACATTAATCACATCACAGAATGCAAGAGCTGTTGGTCGTTGTTTGTCTTGTTAGTTCGACTTTTTTTCCCTCTCACACGAACAGTTCAGAAATGGTGTTAAGACAACTGAGAAAGATTTTTTAACATACAATAAAAAATAGGTTCTTCAGCTCTAAAAAAATCTGTCAAATTTTATTGTTTCTTTACCTCAACATGGAGGAAATGTTTTTACAAGAATAGATTGATGAATGATTGCAGAGAAGTATCAAAAAGATGTGGTTTCTCAGATCTGGTTTGGAAAAAAGGGAAGTTGTGAGTCATCAAGCACATTTCACTGCCATGTTATTTTCCCCTCTCCCCAATGCTTCTGGCCAGCCAGCCTTCTGCCACCTGGCCACTGCGCCCCCCCCCCTGACTCTTTATTGGGTTTCCTAATGGTCATGGAAGCCTGGCATTGGGAAGGGCCTGGCAAAAGCTTCAACACGGTACCGCAGGTCAGCGATGCGAGCCACAGTCTCTGGGTCCTGGAGAAGGAAGTTCTTGAAATCCGCAAGCTTTCCTGGAGAAGATGACAGGAAAGAGAGGGGGATGGTCTTAGTTGTTCTTTATTTTATTACCTCCAGGTTTGTGTTCCCTCTTATACATCTGCATCCAACATTTTAATTTAACACACTGTCTTGCTTTTTTAAATTATAAATACATCATATTTTCATAATCTGTTTTATAAATAATAGCAGACTAAAGTAAGGTACAGTGTGTTCCCACTAAACACTATTAAATTGTGATCTGCCTTCGTTGTCACAGTACCTGTCTTCTTCTTGACATCCAAGGCGATCTTGAAGCCCTCATCCATAAAGTCAACAACTTGCACAAAGTCAGCCTCTTTGAACTGTCTGGAGGTCAGAGCTGGGGCACCTGGGATTAAGAAGACAAAATGTGCGGATTAACATTCAAGCTTGTAATCAGATTTGAACCAAATCACCACCCTCCATATGTTGGTAGAGTATTTTATGGCTGGAAGATTACATAAACACAAAGACTTACTATTGAGTTTAAGTTTTAAAATTCCTCCATCAATAGCTGGTGAATGTTCAAGTACATTTTCCATCCAGCTAATGACTGGAAAATACCTGCTTTCATTTTTACAGGTCCAACTGTCACTGATCAATTTTTTTTTCTAATTAGCAGCCATATGGTCTTCAGAAGAAAAACAGAACCCTGCAGCTTTTTGACATTTCAGTAATGAATCTACACAGATGTGTTAGAACTACAGAGATACTTATAGGTCACTTAGGGGCAGTTACAAGCTCTATGTAATAAATAAACAGTTTAAAATGAATCGAGAGCAGCACATCGTAGTGTAGATGAAGTACCTTGCCTTAAGACAATGCTAAATGTGGCAGAGGAGAAGCAGAGCTTGTGAACTTCCTGAGAGATGATTAAAAAGCCAAACATGCTTAATTAATCATGATGTGCTCAGTGCTTGTGGCTTCACTGGTAGCTGTCTAATTTCCATACACAGAGCTACACTCTGAAAAAGTTAGAAGACCAATTAAGTGAAGAGACATAGCCTTCTTTTCTGTGATGTTTGATCATACTCCTCATAATCACGACGAGACCTTGCCTGAGTCAGGTTAAATGTAGTGTAATGTGAAGCTTTCTCACCCAGCCGGAGGCCTCCAGGAGTCAGGGCGCTCTTATCCCCAGGGCAAGTGTTCTTGTTGGCAGTGATTGACACCAGCTCCAGCACCCTCTCTGCACGAGCCCCATCGATGCCCTTAGGCCGGAGGTCCACCAGGACCAGGTGGTTTTCAGTCCCACCTGAAATTTTCAGCGAAAGTTAAACTTAGGAGGAAGAAGAAATGTCCAGCGCTCTTTAGTTTTGAAACCTGTAATCTGACAATCTTTCACATGATAAAGTAATGTTACTATATTTATGCAGTTTCTGTTGAAGCAGAAGTACTGTCAGGCCACCGATGATTCCCATCTTTATCTCCCAGGTTCACTTGAACACATTTATCTGCATATCAGTTTTATGTAACCCTGTTTTCTTAACTATGTATTTCTCACACATGGTCTTGTGGCTTACCACTGTGGATATTGTCCATGGATAAATACCCGATATAACCAATAAAATTGAAAATATTCCTTTTTTAAAAATTGGGATTTATTTTGTGTTTCAAACTGTGCTCACTTCTATATGCTTGAAACTAAATTAATTTAAAAACCTATTATACCTTGGGGCAGTTTTTAGGCGCACATACAGTTGTGCTCATAAGTTTACATACCCTAGCAGAATTTGTGATTTTTTGGCCATTTTCAGAGAATATGAATGATAAGAGAAAAACTTTTTTTTCCCTCTGGGTTAGCGGTTGGGTGAAGCCATTTATTGTCAAACAACTGTGTTTACTCTTTTTATTATCATAATGACAACAGAAACTACCCAAGAAATAATACATTCTGCCTGTAAACTTATGAGCACAACTGTATCTAATGAACTGCTGTTGGACCTGTTTTATAGAGAGGTGTTTCCTTTAATTTGTTTTAAGCAGTGACAGTAGGATCTATCAAAGCAACACTTGCATGTAGGTTTGACAAAGTACAACTACACCACGAATCACATCCTCCAAAATCAAGACATTTCAATGAGAATCCCTCTGAACAGAGAGCTGAGAATAATGACCTTCATGAAGGAAGAATTCAGAAGGACCGCAGTATTAGACTGCATTAGTTTTAGACTGAACATGACTATTCTGACTCATTTGAACAGGTTTACAAGTTTCCTACAGTACATCACAGCCACCTTGTTTACAGTTTGTTTTTTTAACACTCGTCTATAAAAGGATTGAAAAAGAGTAGCGTGCACATAATGCAGCGTAAGCACAGGATAAGTCTGTGATTTTTAGGCTATCAATTGAAGGCTATACATCAAAAAAGAGCTGAGGCCAGAGAATTAAATGCAGTACAAGATTCAAGCATCCGCTCACAGCCAGAAAGTGACCACTTTCATCTGGTTCTATTCTCCTGACTGACAGGGCAGCCACACTGACATTAGCCTATTTGCACATCATGAATTTAAATGCTTTTCTGTTTTTATTCTGTTGTGCAATTTGCATTTTGTGACAGGACATTTCTCTTCATTGACTGCGTGGTGTGTTTTATTGTTTTTCTCCTGCTGTTTGCTGAGCCAGCGTCTCACAGAGAATCTAAAGGAGAATGCTTAAATATTAGTTTGATTACCTGATACCAGGGTGTAGCCTTTGCTGAGGAGAGCTGTAGCCATGGACTTGGCGTTCTTTAATACCTGGCTGATGTACTCCTTGAACAAGGGAGACTGTGCCTGGACAACACACACATAACGTAGAAAGGGTTGAAGGGAATCACATTTGTTAGTGTGTGTAAGTGTTAAACCCTGATCAACAATATGAAAAACAGCTGATATTTTTCTTTCATAGTGCAGGCCAGACAACAAGTCTCTGTGTCAACTTGTGCCAAAGCATCTCAGCAGAAAAAACTGTATCACTGTTCAAATCAATTCACCAGGTATCACCTTCTTATTTGAACATATAAACCAGGGTAATAAAGAGTTATGTTTGTGGTTTTTGCATTGAGATGGGTGTTTCTGTGTTACCTGTCTGAGTGCCACAGCCACACCAGCGATGGCGTGATTGTGAGGTCCACCCTGCAGGGAGGGGAAGACGGAGAAGTTGACTTTGTCCTCCAGGTCGAACATGATCTCCTTCCCCTTCTTGTCCACTGAGCGAACACCCTTACGGTAGAAGATGAGGCCAGCCCTGAAGAGGACAAAATGTATGAAGTATTTTCAGTTTTCTCTAAAACAAAAAAAAAAACGTTTCAGTCTTGATATTTTGTTTTGTCTCCATACTGTCTTGTCAGCTGTGTAATTAGGCGAAAAACACACCACCATGAACTGTTATTATCCGACAAATAATGTCCATGCACTTCAACTTCAGACACAACAGTCCAGCGACTCTAATAAGAATTCACTGGAACTCCTCTTGCTCTTACCTGGCTCCTCTGAGCGACTTGTGTGTGGTAGAGGTGACCAGGTCAGCATAATCAAATGGAGAGGGGATGGCTTTTCCTGCCACCAGGCCACTGATATGAGCCATGTCAGCGAGCAGGTAGGCCTTAATGTCAGTGCAGAGCTGAGGGGAATAAAGGATCACAGTATTAATGGTAAGATTTTGATTTTTAAAAAATGTATTTATATAAACTGTGACATCGCTCCATGATACCTGTGAACTGAAGTGCTGTCAGTGGAGTGTTATGGCAGTGACACCTTTTTTATAGTGTGAAATGAAACTAGGAAAAAGGTGCGAGTGCTGACTTTCAGCTTAATTTAAATATTTAATTCCACTTGCGAAAAAAACAATTATAGGCTCCTACTTTCAGGTGGCAGAGTGTTTCGATCAAATCTTGTTAATGTGATTTTACGCTCAATTGCAAAACCAGCAACACCCTGCAACACTCTCAATACTACAACCTATATGTCGCTCATCAGTTTAAACTGGCTTACTCCATCTGACCACAACTCCAATGTCCATTCTCCTAAAACTTTTTAAATTGTATTTTATTCACTGTTTGTTATTTAAACTCTGTTTGTTTTAATGTTGTAAGGTGACCTTGAGTGTCAAGAAAGGCGCCTATAAATAAAATGCATTATTATTATTATTACTCCTAAGGTGTCATTGAATTCACATTCTTATTTGTTTTTTTTAAAGGGACTTCAACTGGGAGAGTCCTACACTGTTGACCCAACACAGACACACAAAATACCCAGCTCCCTTTAGACTGAAGGTCAGGAGGTGAGCCTCAGTCTCAGATTCAAGTGTAGTGTTTTAGAATATATTATATTAATGTATTACCCTTGATACACAGAATGCCCCTAAAGCTAACCTTTAGCGCTAACAAATTAGAGTAACACCTCTCATCAGTAACCTCACTGTGCTGTGTATTCCATACAAATCTACAAATGTGAGATTCAGTCTCAGTGCTGCTTATAAATTCCCATTTTCCCCACAGTTAAGATGTGATGGGTAACTCCACATTGCTAAGCGGTACCTGTTCTTTCAAAGGGCAGATATTTCAGATCAGATCTATTGTTATTGCACTCTTTGACAGTCTTCAGAGGCCCGTTACATTACAGTATAATTCAATAAGCCTTTGCCGTCTCTGGCCAGCATTTATTGAAAAAGGCACAAACAATAAATAGCTCGCTAACATGCAAATGAGTGACTGATCAGAGCAGTGAGCAATCTTTTTAGTGCTCCAATTAATATGCGTTATCACGACAATCTCCCTTCATCTCATATCAAATCTGGATCATGTTTATTAGATGAGAAGCCAGGATAGATGGCAGGGTTACTGCAGGGAGTAAAGGAAACAACAGGGTGATCTGCGCTAGCTGATGATCACTGAGGGCAAAAAGAAAAAAAAATGATGATAGAAAGAAAAAAAGACTCCCATCTAGGTAACACAACTGTGACATTTTGGAGAGGAGCCTGGGCCGGCAGATTCTGCCATAAAACAGTGAACAGTTCCACAGAGACATGCCAGCGGGAAAATATGGTCCCACTTCAGGCATGGTGGCTAAGTAGTTATGGTGCTTAATAAAAACACAGCTCTGTAATGGTGGGACACTCCATCTGATGGTGCTAGCTAAAGTGGGGCTCTGCAACAAAGGGAGGCAGTCATGGAGTGAATGAAGTGAACCAGCGGGTGGGTATAACAAAACAGATAAAGGGGCCTCTTGTGCACTGTCAAAGAGAGCGGTGAAGTGTGCTGTTAAAAGTTGCTGCCGTGTACTAGTGAGTCAGTACAGTTAGTTTGTTTGAGTAGGCAAGAGAGGAGGAAAGCATCTGTATCATTGAGTGGAAGCGTGAAAGACCAGAGGAATGGTTTGTGCCTAAAAATGTTGTTGCGTAAAAGTGAATGTTGGGTATTTAGAGCGTTCAGGTCTCTGCTAAAAACCAGAAATACCTGATGATTTGGTTGGAAGTGATCCTGGCTAAGTCTGACCTCCCGCTAAGAAAAGCAGGTGTGTGTGACAGCTCAGTAGAAAAGGCTGTATTTTAAATATGAGGACTAAATCCAAGCACCGTACCTTGGGGGACCGGGCCTTTGCCATAGCCACCCCCACCCTCTGGAACTCTCTCCCCCCACACATCCGTGCTTCTGACTCACTTCATTCATTTAAGAAACAGTTAAAAACTTACCTTTTCAAACAGGCATTCCCCATTCCACATTAATTATTCCACCTCTTCCCTTGTCGTCTGCTTGTCTTATATGTCTTTATTTTATTTTATTTATTTATTGTCTCTCTTGTAAAGCGTCTTTGAGTTCTTGAAAAGCGCTATATAAAACTTAGGTATTACTATTATTATTATTATTAAAGCTGTTCTGACCTTCCTAATGAGGAGGATGAGAAGTGGAGAAAAAAGGGAGCAGGTGACACACAGGAAGTAAGAAAAAAATGGGGTGAAAGCTTGGTGAGTGGTGAACACAGTGAAAGTTCCTTGTGCACCTTCTTGATGCGGGCGTAGTCAATGAGGCGGGCATAGGCGCTGGTGCCAGCGATGATGAGCTTGGGCCGGAACAGCTTGGCCGTCATTTCCAGCTGGTCGTAGTCGATGAGTCCTGTTGCAGGCTGCAAATAGATAGATAGAGGAGAGTTAAAAGAGGCAGGAGAGCAGGAAGAGAGAAATGGAGGATGAATAAATGAGAATATTAAAAAGAGAGTAAGGGTCAGGGGGAGGGAAACAAGGGACTTAAAAGGATGAAATATAGTATCCAGACATCTTAAGGATCAAGTGCAAACATGTCAACAGAGTAGAGATATTTTTCCCATTTGAAAATAATTTGATGCCCCTACATTTGAAGTACTTTGGCTACCTTAAAAGGGGAAGGAATTTATCAGAGAGAGATGTTTCAACTTAAAATATCAAGGACGAAGGTGCAGAAATTGCAGTAATTCACTCCTACTTATCCTAATTCAACCTTTCAGGGATGTGTTCCACTGTTATGATGAGGCTCAACTCATCAGAGGTTAGTTTGAAGACTTTTTTGCACTTTTCAGAGAGAGGCAATTTTAGAAAAATGTTGGACAATTCATTGTTCGGGGATGTAATGTAAAATGGAGGAGGCTAAATGACCAGTGCATCTTGTACCTGAATCTCTAGTTTCAGCTCTCTCCTCCTCCCAACGTCAGAGAGGAGAGACAATGCGGGCAAGAAAAAGAGAGTAGAATAACAAAGTGAGGGACAGAGAGGTTGGGGGGATAAGCGGGAGACGGAGACGAAAAAGAAGAGGGAAGAGGAGGAGGGAGAGCTTTATTTAGACAACCTGATAATCTCCCATCTCCAGAGCACATCTATGGATGCCCCCTCACTCCATCAAGCTGCTCATTGTGAAGACAGAGCCAGTGGTGCTGGCCAGCCTGTCGATTTCCCATTATCTCTCTCGCAGAGGGGTCCTGCCTGCCCATACATCAGCAGGTCTGGACATGCAGACGCTCATGGCCATCCATCAGCCGCTACCAACACTACCACATGACTATGACCCCAGGATGCTATCAAATACTGCGCTCCAACACATGATGCACTGATCATATATACATGTTAACTCAAATCTGAGGGGCCCTATTAGCACACTTCTCAGTGCTGGTGGAATTCACCAGTAAAGGGCATCATCTGTGGTGTGTTTCCTTGAATTAAATACTGAATCATGACCCACAAATCTTTTGTAATCCACAAGTTTCACAAGAGGAAACAGGAAATCAAAAAAGATAACAGCATTTATCTATGATTTCCTCCTCTTTTCCTGCCCACATGGCAAGACTGAACCATGAATGAACTTTTTTATTAAGAAATCAACTGACTTAAAGTTGAATTCAAATATTTGAACTGATTCAAGGTTTTAATCTTTTATGTTCTTTGTTATTTCAGACATATTTCAACAGACATGATTACAAATTGAACAAAAAATTTGAGTGTATTCTCAAAGTCTTCAATGATGCTTATAATAGTTCAATGCAAGTTTGAGAGCTCCTGTGTGAAATATAACATAAATTGAAAAGCACAGCTATGGGGCGCTGGTGGCCTAGCGGTCTAAGCGCCTCGCATACAGAGGCTCAGTGTTGCCAACTCCTCAGTGAGGAAAGTAGCTATTGGCTGTCCTAAAAGTCGCTTTAAGTCACTAAATGACGTCATCGCTTAATTTGCATTATTTAAATTATAATTAACTCTGCAGGAGAGACGTGTAACATTGAGGGGGAGACAAAAAGAGAGTAAAAAAACACTCTTAATATGTTTATAATTATACTTAGGAGCCTACAACAAATGAAAGTAAAACATGACATTTTTCAACCATAATATTTTCTTCATTTTTATTGTATACAATCTACATTAACAATCTGAATGGACCAAAAAAAGACAGTAGGTGGGATAAGCCAGCGGTGTCTTCGTACATGCGTGATACATTTGCAGTCTGAATGCGGAGGGATGAACGCCTCCTGCTCTGAATGCAGCCTAAGAGGGACTCACAGCAGCGCCCGCTGGTCATTGAGAATGATACATGCTTTCATGTCAGTCTCAAAAAGTCTCCTTTTAACACCGCAAAAAGTCGCTAGATTTGTCTCGAGTCGCTTTTTAAAAACAAAGAGGCGCTAGAGCGGTCTGCTAAATATAGCGACAAAATCGCTAAGTTTGCAACACTGCAGAGGCTACAGTCCTCATGGCAGAGGTTGCCTGTTCAACTCCCAGCCGCGACCGTTTGCTGCATGTTATCCCCCACTCTCTACTCCCCACATTTCCAGTCTCTCTTCAACTGTCCGAACAAATTAAGGCAAAATGACCAAAATATAACAATAACAAAAAAAAATCACTGCTACATTTTAGCCTGTGTGTGACACAATGGTCATAATACAGTTTTTTTTCTCTAAATCACTACTAAAGGGAATTCTGTTTGCAAGGATAGTATAAAATGCTCTATACCAAACATGCTGTTCAACATGTAACATGTTAAAGCTGCTGTTGATAGGAATGGTGTAAAAAACTGTACTTTTTTTCTACTGGGTTTGGAGAAAAGGTCATAATACCCATCGGTACTCATCAGTTAGTGAAGTAATTTGAGATTATGGCGAAATCTCTGTGTTTTCCAATGCCTTTGTAGCATCAATGTTATTATTCCCCTCGTTCCTGTTATCACAGACCAATCAGAGCTACTCCCCGACCCTATGTGGCCCTGGTTGGCTGGGAAGCCACTTCTTCCTCAGAGAACGCGCACAACTATCTTTTATGGGCGGGGTTACAGGGGTCAGAGAGGGGAGGGGGAGGTGAGTGAGAGGAAATCTGGTGGGAAGGGGTAGTGTTGACATTCAAAATCTCTCTTTGAACTGATGTTTATATCACGACTACCAACAGCAGCTTTAACACAAAGCCTAATAAAAAAAACAAACTGCAGATTTTCTGACTTCAGCTAAGAACTGTAAACGTAAGGTCTGGAGCCGACAAAGAAATAAAAATGGCTGATAAATCTACTGAAACATGGGAGACTCTGTTCAGAGTGATACAGAGAAACAAGCTAAGCTTAGAAAGTATCCGACATCTGAGAAGATTGACGACCCTGACACACCCTAACGCAGCTTCACTAACAGGAATGGTTGCCATGTGGTGAGCAAAAAAAAAAGTACCCTTAGACATCTTAACATTAAAAGGTAGAACTATTGGAATTCAACTTGTTTCATATTGAAAAGGGGACATAAATATCTGTTCATAGAAAACATTTGTGCTGTATTTCCATCTATTATTATCGAACCTTCATCGACTTCATAGTGTTTGTAACAAACATGCTATAACTGCTGTTGTCACATTCCCTTTGATTGTTCTGGTGATAATGTTTCTCAGCATCGTCAATAGTCGACTGTAGTATGAGAAGAAGGTCCACAACTTGTTAGTTGATATTAGTGGGTCTCTCTACTTACATTTAGCTTGTAGGGCATGGACTCAAAATAGATTGAGGTCGCAGAGATCCTCTTCACATCAGACATATAGCCGTGGGTCAGACTGAGGTGACAACAAGAAAACAGAACAACAGACTTAAAAAAAACATGTAAGAAGAAAAACACCATTTTCTAACAACATGGTTTGTGATAGGAAATAATTATTTCTTTGTCAAAAAAAGTTCAGAAATACACGTCGCACTTGTTCTGAGATGAAACGGTGTCAGCCTGGAAGAGTGTGAAAGTTGGAGAAAATAAGTGACAGGCTGAGAAAGAAAAAGAAAAACAAAGAAAGAAGTGATTACTGACTGTCCTCCGTCGGGCAGGTCCAGACCCATGATGCGGTCGTGGGGGTTCAGCACAGCGGTGTAGACGGCAAAGTTAGCGGGGGAACCAGAGTACGGCTGGACATTAACACCCCACAGAGCTGGGTCCAAGTCGAAGGCCTCCAGGGCTCGCTTCTGACACAGCAGCTCGATTTGGTCGACCACTTCTGCTCCACCGTAGTATCTGAAGGTGAGGTACAGAGAGAGAGAAAAAAGATACAGATAGGTCATTTCTGTGAAGATACACCACTGCTGCAAATAACATGGAGGAGCTGTAATATCACGTCAATAATGAACCATATTAAATATGGAAATTGGCCCCTTGGGAGGAGCAGACATGTTATGAAAGAGTGACTGACATTTCACACCTTTAAAATAAATGGCAAACTTGTTTTTAATTTTTTTTTACTTTTAAGGTCTAGAAACTGCAAGAAAACTGTCACGTATTTGGAGGAGGGTTTCTGGCTAATCAGTGAAACAAGTCCTCTCCTGTAATTCCTATTTTTGTCTGATTAACTACTCAGTAAAATACCTTCCCTTCTGCTGCCAAATGCTCCACCATGTTCACAAGCTTGTTGCCTACTTAGTCTGTCTGCTTTATGTGCTCAGCAGATAGTGTGTTGTGAGTTTTTAGAGCTTTGCTGATGGAAACAGCTGCTTACTGTTACCTCTTGACACAGGAGGTAAGAGTGAGCCAGGTGAGTAAAGTTGCCAATGAGCCATTAAAAACAGTGGTCTAAAAGCTCTCTAAAGCGACTCCTTACAAACTCTCACATTCTTTACAGTGATTCATTACAAGCAATGCTTTGTACTAATCAAATGTGTGCCACAACCCGCACTGTGGATCGTGAAATTGTCGAGTAATCAAGACAAATGTTAACCTGAAACTAGCACAGCAGATCTGGGACATCTCAGAAATGCTTGTCAAACCTTTTCAGTGTAATTACAGATGAAGGAGCAACAGATGGCCTCTGTACAAACCACTCATTCAATGAGATCACCCTTTTGTTTCATTACATTAAAGTGTAAAACAGCAGATGAGTAGGATGGAGGATGGGAGAAAAATAAATAAATAGCAGATTCAGTGGGAGGGAGATTTACGGTAGGCTTGCATTCCAGGAATCAAAGGGATCAAATGAGAAACATTTAAAAACATGTCAGCTCTCTGTTTGCGGCTGATAACTGTGATATATCCCGGTGAAATTATCTGAAATCTGAAAAACTGCAACTGTCGGCCTCTGCACTAGATTCTTCTACTGTATCCCCACAAGTATCTTCTTGTGAAAGACAGGGCTGTGGATTGTTTGCTATGTGGTGGACATGCACTGTTAGAAGGCAGGCTGGATAACAGAATATAAATGACTGAGTATCTCTGAGTTCATCTGAGTAAATGTTATCCTAAAGCGAAAAATAACAACTGTGTTAATAAGCTGGGTGGGACTAAACACACTCACCTTCTCCCTGGGTAGCCTTCAGAGTATTTGTTGTTCAGACAGGAGCCCTGAGCTTCCAGAGCTGCTCGACTGCAGAAATTCTGTGGTGAGACACAACACACAACACACAACACACACACACACACACACACACACACACACACACACACACACACACACACACACACACACACACACACACACACACACACACACAACCCTTGGATCAATGGCACGAGTGGACAGAAGGGACAAGGACTGCAAATTAAAGTCTGTTAAGTGATAGTGAGAAATCCCCCTCCAGCGAAAGGCAATCATTACAGTATTGAACCTCTGGACTTCCATAGACTAACACTCTGCTCTAAACAACGCTGATTGCCTCACTGCTGGAGGATACAAGACAATATAATAAACTTTGCTGCGCATCTTAAGATGTATGGGTGTGGCCTTTTTCCTAAGAAAAACAAATTAAAGTATGGCTTCGCTGCAAAACGGTATTAAGATCCCCCCTTTTTTTAATGTCTTGTCTGTGATTTAGAAGACGAACAGCCATGGTGGATTTTTCTGCTAAATACACAGTACCCATAACTGGTCTGCACTGCACTACGAGATGTCATCTGTGCTTGTCTACATCCTGGTGGTAGAGCATCGAAGCATTAGGGCAGTAGACATTATCCAAGGTTACACCCCTGGCTAGTGGTGGGCGGCTGCCCTATAGATATATGACCCGTATTTTGGGCCTACTATAACAAAAATATTTGTATGGCCCCCACACTCAACAATCATGCTATATACGGCGTGCGCCCTGCTACACAGGACGCGTGTTTGAAGTCTAGCGCAGCTCAGAGCAGCCAGGTTCAGCTGGGTCAAGCATAGAGAGAACATACAAACAACAGGTTACAGAGCCTTTCTGTGGTTGAATTTCTTCTCATTTGGAGGGTATTCCATTACTTTTGTGCTTCTATCATCCCTGAGTATGCTGCATAAATATAAAGTTTTATTTTTGGAGGTTTAGATGAGTTTTATATGAATAATTCTGCTCTATTTTGTTGTCCTGTTACCTTCTAACACAGTTATCATCTTAAAGTCCTGTTTTAGTCTATATGGATCACTGATCTGTGGATGTTTGTAGCTTACAGTACATCTATAATCGATGAGTATTTCTGATCTATACAATCTTTTGAACGGTCGGGAGTCCGTATATGGTATTCTATTTTGAAATTGGCAGATGTTGCATGCGATCCTTCCTGTCCAGGTCGGTCTTTTCTGTGCAGATTAACGCGTGCTGGGTGTGGGCTCTATCGAAAATAGACTTGGAGCACATCTCTGGCGGAGCGGCGCGGGGCACGCTCCGCGCCACGGCACACCCTGTTTTAATTAGAATTTTTGGATTTGTGTTTAGGTTTCTATATTCACTGTCCTTAAAGCTGCTGTTGGTAGGAATGGTGTAAAAAACATTACTTTTTTTCTGCTGGGTTTGGAGAAAAGGTCATAATGCCCATCGGTACTCATTGGTAAGTGGAGTAGTTTGAGACTATTGCGAAATCTCTGCGTTATCCAATGCCTCTGTATCAAGCAATGTTATTATTCCCCTAGTTCCCGTTATGATGGACCAATCATTGCTAATCTTCAATCCTCTGTCCTGATTGGTTAAGGGGCGGCCCCTACTACATCCTCCGATTGGTTATAAGTCCCGGCACTATCATGACTGCACACACCGATCTGTGTTGGGGGATAAGAGGAAATCTGGTTGGAAGGGATAGTGTTGACATTTGAACAGATGTTTACTCTGTGACTACCAACAGCAGCTTTAATGTCTTGTTGTGTCCTTGTGTGAGCAAGCTCACTTGGTAATAAAGCTTTCTTGAATCTCTTGAATCTTGAACATGAGCATTGACTAGAATTGGAATATATTGGCTGCTACGTGCGAGGCGTAGGCTTAATATGACACGGCACATCCTGTATAAATTGGGGGTAACGCTGAGTGGCCAGCACAAGGGTGTGACATTGAACACGTACAGTATAGTAAAGTGTGCTCTTTCTCACACATTGGGGCAGTGTGTGTTTATGTAGAGTGTGTGGTCATGCTAATGCTTCACCTACAAGCCAACAGGAGATCAAGAAAGATAACAGCTCCAACGACAGCTCTCTGCTGCATCTGTCATGCTGATGATTGTGCATATATTATAAAGAAAATTAATTTCCCTCTCACTGCCTTTAAGACTGAGGTACAGTGTGTGTGTGTGTGTGTGTGTGTGTGTGTGTGTGTGTGTGTGTGTGTGTGTGTGTGTGTGTGTGTGTGTGTGTGTGTGTGTGTGTGTGTATGTGTGTGTGTGTGTGTGTGTGTGTGTGTGTGTGTGTGTGTGTGGATGTGTGGATGTATGTGTGAACACTTCTGTCTTTTCATTCAAGGAATGCCTCCCTGAGCTGTTCTGTGATGTGCCTTGCAGAGTGCGGTTGGAAGGAGGCAGGATGAAGATATCAGCTTTATCTCACACTAGAGCGGTCAGGCTTTGTGTGGTGAGGGGGCTGATATACTCCACTGAACAACCACTGTGGCAAAGAACAAACAGGAGGGGAGGGAAAGAAGAGCACAAGATAAAGCTCTGCCTGATCTTTTGAATGGTAAACATTTTCAGTCGTGGAATGGAAACAAACAGTTTCCAGAAAGAATGATTCTGTAATGAAAGAGCTGCTCTTTCAAAAAAGAAAAAAAAACCTCTTTCCTGCTGTGGACATTTTGATCAATGAAACAACAAAGTTTGAATGACTTCACTTGATTTCTTTTTAACTCAACACATGTCAGAGTTTATGATACCTGTTTTAGAATTGTATGTTGGAGCCAGAGGTCACTGTCTTACTGTGTAGCAGGCTGGGGACATAAAAACTCTGAAAAGTTTCCACCATAAAATGTAACAACAAACAAAAGCAGGATGATCTCATAATAAGTACGAGACAGAAACAGGGGTGTGAAGCAATATTCATACTGTTTGTTGTACTGGATGTGCTGTACATGCCGTATTTATCAATGAATAGAGTCCTGATAAAACTCTGATAAGGCTTCTACTATCAATGCTGCTAGCATTAAAAAAAGACACCAGAATAAGCAATCATGACTCTAGCTAGCACACTCATTCATCCAATTTGCCAAATTGTTAATCACAGGTGATGAAGCATTCCCAGCTCCTTGCACTGCCAACACAGACGGGATGTTCTGCCAGTTCCCTCAGGCATTGATTGAGTGTTTGTGCAAACTGTTGTTCTTTAGAAATGTGTTAACTTGAAAAATACATAATACCATACGAGGATGGTTCAACACAAAGCTGCCAAATTGTAGTCTTTTATTCTGTAAAGTATCTTCCAGTATGCTATTTCTAGGCCAACGTTATATTTAAGGCAAACCAGAAGCTTAAAGGAAATGTTTTAGTGAGCCTAGCTCGTCATTTCAGGACTTTTTCAAGATTATTTAGCTGTTAAGTAGATCTTCAGTAAATCTTGTAACATCCCATGTAGGTTTATTACTAGATTCAAGAGCTTTTGTTCAGTCTTCCTTTTCTTAGCAGCCCTTTAGCCCATCTCCTTCCTCTGCTCAATAAATAGCCATGAACTATAACAGTTGGAAATAAAAACATAACTCGTATCTGTGAAAGATCTTTTACCTCTGATGCAATGAGCTCCAGGCCACGGCACTGCCTGTCCTTCTCCTTCAGCAGCAGATCCCACATCTCTGGGTCATCCTGAGCCAGACTCTCCTGGCCAGTCCACGGACGCTCTTCATCCACTGCACGGGTGGCGGCGTGCTGGCCACGCACGCTGACACAGACTGGGGCACGCTGGCATAGTGGCTGTGGGCAGATGAGAAATGGCAGGGAAGATGAGACAGGGTGAAAGAAACATTCACTTCAACACTGTGGGAAAAAAAAGTCTGCCAAAGATGATGATGATGATGATGATGATAATAATAATAATACCAATACTTATTTATATAGCAATTTTCAATGTAAGTAACAAAGTGCTTCACAGTGAGCAATAAAAACAAGAAGAAATGCAAAGCTAAATTAAGCAATAATAAAAAAAAAAATTAAAATAAGATAAAATAAGATAAAAACTTAGAAACATACAGACTTATAAAACAGACACTTCAAATCAGTGTTAAAATAATAAAAGTGTAGGAGCTCTGACTGAAAAAGCCTTGTCCCCTTTAGTTTTCAGTCGGGTCCTTGGAACAGCTAGATGTGACATTTTTCACCAAAACTTGAAGGTTTTACTGTTTAATCAAAAAAGCAACGTCACTCTTCAAGTAGGCATAAGAATACATTATGTGCTGCAGGTTCTCAATTTGTGTCATCAGGAGTATTTAGCTAAATGAGCCATGCTACTTTTTTTATGTCTGCACATGGCTGAAGTTGAAGTGACATAATCATAAACATATATCTTATTATTATTCTTGTAGAAGCACTCTGATCATTTGTCCTGTATAACTTAAAAAACACTTCAAAGTCCCTGCCTCTGTTTCTCCAAATACAGTCCAATGCATGGCCTGGTATAATTAAAAACTGGCGTGTGTGCATGATATCAATAATCAGCATGGTTGTTCAAATATGCCTCTATCAGCACTTCTACAAACTGAGGGACTGACTTTTACAGCCTCAGTGTACCGAAGGAGGCATGTAGAGAACAGATTCAGCACTTCCTGCTTATCTAATCTGGACTGGGGCTGGCGAGGTCTCCTGCTGCTGCTGCTGCTGCAATGCCTGATCATGTGAGTGTGTCTGTACAGTTTCAACGTCCTATATTCTAAGTTAAACATGAGTCTCTCCTCTCGTAAACATTTCTCTCAGCAAAAAAAGATCATATAACACGATATTTTTAAGCAATTTATTGTCAGCGTGATGACAACAACATTGTAAATGTTAAAAAAACACCATTATTGATGTGCACTGGTTTCAAGCCGTTGTGAGCTAATTTCTCTCAGCTAACGCATGGCACACATTACAGGATTCTTCAAACCTTCACACCTTTAGAGACCACACACTTGATGATTACAAAAGACAGATCGCACAAGATCTCTCTCTTCTGATCATAACGTGTGTGGTGTACACTACGGAACACACCACACACCAATAGATTCTTCAGCAGAGTATCAGGTTCTTGACGCTCAATATTCCAAATCTCGTGTAGTAAAATGTGACTTCGGTGGAAACAAACATGGCGGACGAACAGGAAGAAGCAATGATGATTGTTTTCGGCCTCTTATTTTCCAAAAACACACACAAAAAAGAAAAACGATTATGGAAAAAGTCATGGAGACGGCGGGAATGTGGGCTGTATGCATTACGGTGCGAGTTGTATTCATTACAGCAGTGAGTGTTCACCAGTGCCATGTTTTTGTTTGTTTTTACTTCCTCTTCCGTCAGTCAGCTTGCGTCTTGATTTGCTTTGGTACACGTGACATTACACACTGCGTGTGCTCGGCTCCTCTTGGAGCATCCCACACACTACAGGATTTCTAGTCGTAAATATTAAACATGTTCATTATTTACGATCTCTCCTTCTGAGGCCTTCCGAGCAGCTCCGACCGGACAAAATCACTCTTAACACACCCCACACCACAGGAAAATCAGGGACAAAAATCAGCCCGATTATCCTGTAGTGTGTACCCGCCTTAAGAAAGAAGCACAAAACTGTGGAATAGTTTAAGAAATTGAAGACGAGTATTTTCTTCCTGATAGACAGTATTGTAAGCGTCTTTTTTGCTTTGTCTTTCAATCCTTTCTCTGCACTCTCAGTTGTATTTCTAGTAGGTTTGGACTAGGGATGGGCATTTCAAAACAGAATACTATTGGATAACCACTGATATCTATTCAGCGATTATTTGTACCTCAGCCTTTATATCAGTGTTTCTGTGATGCAGCAGCATGCCGTACGTTTATTGTTTTACAGCGATGCTCAGTCTCTGCGATTATCTCCGTTCCTGAATCTCACACCACTACACATGTATTTCCAGTGACTGACTTTAATGTTTCGGACAACGATGGAAATAGTACTTTCAAAATAAGATAGCATTTATATTGACTCTTTGATTTTCAATAAGTGAATGAGAATCATGTCCCATCTCTAGTTTGGACGATGGATAAATGAGTTTTGTCCTCCAACCACTTTGGAAAGTGACTTCAGGCTGATTTCGACAACTTAACAAAAATTGACCTTGAACATGATTGCATTTGTTGAAACAGTTGACAGTCAACGGCAGTTCATGACTGTGCTTAAGGAAGGAACACTATAAGTTTATCAAACTTACATTTACATCTCTTGTCAGCGTATGATTCTAGGAATCATGCAGTAATGCACAAGATACATTTTTCTATCTGCAAACTTCTAGTTTAGTCATGCATACGGTAAACTTTTGCAGAATTACAAATAAAACATGTTCTCACCAAAGGATTGCCTTTTACTTTAGTTGTTAGCACCATGTGGGATAACAGAGGTTAAAAAAAATCCTTGACAGGTTGATTGCGCTCAGAACAAATTGTGTCTCTTCTGTCATTTAATCAACAATATGATGATGACTCTGTGTTGAGATCAATCCCACTACAGCAAACCTATAGTTATCATTTGTACAGGTGTGCTGGGGTGTGAGGGACAACCTCCCTTTAATAGCATCATTAAAAAGCAATTAACACAATGCTTAGGACCGGTTGAGGACACCCACGTGAAATAAGAAACGCAATTTGCGGTAACTTCATGTGGTGTAAAAAACTGGGCTCTCAATCTTTTGCTGTACTTTTGTTGCACTGTTGGTCTACCAACAATACAACTCTGTAGTTTCACACATTTCAGACATAAAGCTGGGAAGTTCTACAATGTGCAGAAATAATCAAAACGTTTCAAATACAGAATCTTATCTATAGTACTAAAAGCCCAGACTTAGTGTCAACATCTTTAGTAAATAAACAAACAGTTAAAAAAAGAGTCTTTATCCTGAGGAACAGCTTGCAGATAGTTTATCTACTCCATCGCTGGTTGGCCCACCCTCTCCTCTCCGCCTCTTCATCTGCTCCCCGGGGCGGCAGAGGGGACAGTGGCGACATACCAGGGGAGGCGTTTGGCACATTAATGACCGATTTCTAACAGTGTCTACTCTAGCCCTCTGTCACCGGTGGCAGTGGTGAAGGTGGGAAAGGGGAGAGGGCCCCCCCTCTGGGTTCTGAAAGAGATGAAGGCCTGGGGAGACAGGTTGGGCTGCCTCTGAGGACACGTTTCTCACTGAGAAATCACACGGGTCATTACATCTTGATGGGAACTGTCCTTTGCTGTCTGCGTTTCTGCTGGGACTCTCCGATGCCAGGGAAAGCAGTGTCAGAAAACTCAACACAAGCCAAGACTGCTGTGGTTGTAGCGATCTTGATGACTGCAAAACAGACAAGGGTGATGCTTCTCCTTGCTTCTTCTCTTCCTCACCTCCACCTTTATCCCTGCTTTCCTTTTCCCATCCTCGTCCTGTCACCTGTCATGTCGCCCTGTGCTGATAAACATGCTCAGAATAGTAGCGCACAAGTGGCCTTTATATCAGTTTTTTTGTTATGGATATGAAGACCATGTCGTCCAAACAGGGACATCACTAGGGGTGGGAATCGAAAACCGGATCCGACTTAGAACCGGCTCCAATTGATCAATTCCATCGGAATTGTACACCTCAAGTGTTATCGATTCTTCTTTATGCTTCATTTCCCAGCACGTCGCGTCGCATCGCGTCGCGTCGCGTCGCATCACGTCGCGTCACGTCGCACACTCTGCAACGCAGAATACCAAGGTGCAAATACCTCAGATATGCTGAAGCATTTGTCGACTCGGCCTCAAAGCTTGGGCTTCGCATCGGGCTGAAGTGGAGAAGGGTTCCATGTGAACATGTTCGTGTTGGGGAGGCGAACCCCCGCCCACCTCTCCCCTTTCGGAGTCTGGACGCCTCCCCTCAGGCTCGAGGGGCAACGTCCAGAATCACGCAGCCGAAAATGAGCCACCGAGAGTAGGTAAAATACCTCCGCGATGACCCCTGGAGGAAAAGCTTTTCTCCTCTCCAAATTCAAAGTATTTTCATCCAGGCTCGAGGGGCCACGTCCGGACTCACGCGGCCGAGAATCAGGTCAACCTATTGTTCAGTATGTTCAAGTTGAATATGTTCATGTTCAGTCTTGTACAGACATCATTTTGGAAAAAATTAAATGGTTCCTTTTGGTGCAGAAGACTGTGTAGAACTACTTTTTTGCCCCCTCAAAAAAATGCACAGGAATCGTTAGGAGAATTGATAAGGAATTGGATTGATAAGCAGAATCGACAATGGCATTGACATTGATAAAATCCTATCAATTCCCACTCCTAGACATCACTGTGCTTAAACAAACTATACACAGGTCAGTCCCTGTGGTCCAGCGCTTCACTTTCCTGCCTCATTTGTCATCACTGATCATTACGGGAGATTAATTAATAAACACAAGGTAAACTGATCCAAGAAAAGTGAGAGCCAAGATACAAGCACCAAATATGTCACAGCGGGACTATTTTTAGGCGACAGATGACGCTGTCGTTTGAAGGTGAACTTGATGAAAACTCTGCTGTGAGAAAAGGGGGCGGGATGGGCCACATCAACCCGAGCGCAGAGCACAACATAATGGCAGAGTCACAGATGCACTGCATCTGCGTGACAATGATAAGGTAAACGTTGGCAGTTTACCTTTCCCGTCAAACATCTGTGCCCAAAGACCAGTAGCAGAGGAGAAGAAAAGGAAAGAAAGGAAATCATTTCATTAATCCTTGTTCTGTATTATTTTTTGCCCATTTCCTGCAGCAGCTCCTGAGGCGAGTCAATTTTACAGATGACTGCTGTCCATCAGTGGCTGTACCAAACAACAATCAGCCTGGTAACAGAAGAAAACAGAAGGGACTAAGAAGAAGGACTGGAGAAAAAACAGATGCGTAAGGTTAGAGAGAAGAAGTGTCAACAGGGCAGCAGCATCCGTCAGTCTGACACGCAGTCGCCTCTTTCCCTGTCACTGACTAATAGCAGGGCTGTCCGTTACAAATTGCCCTGTGATTCAGTCTGGATAACACTAGACTGAGAAATCTGGACGGGGTGAAGAGGCGTGAAGGGAGGGACAGTGGCATAGTCCAGAGCCACTTCACTCTTTTCGGGTCAGAGGGTTTTCAGGGTGACAATCAGAGACTTAAGTGATACTTGCAACAAAGCAATTCTTCAAGGAGGTGTAGGCAGTGGGGTGATACATCTGTGCTATAATCTTTCCTTAACACTTGTTGTGGTAAAGGAAATGAGAGTGAAAGAGCTTCATGCTGGGCTTCCTGGTGTCTGGGGTCATCCAGGAGCAGGCTGTGGGGTCCACAAAGTTGGGATCTTTTAAAGAACATAATCAGTGAATGAAGGCTTCACATGCATACGGTACTTTAACTTTGAAGCAGTGGCAGATGTTTAAGTAGTGTTCCAGCTGATCTTGACTTGAGGAATATGTGTAATTTAAAAGTAATGAAGCAGCATCTTACACTGAAACAAGAGGGGACCAAGCAGTTTAAACGTGGCCCACCTCTTAAAAAATGAATGTGGTCATGTGTTATGTCAGCTTATCTCATAACCCGATGTGTGTTGAGACCATTTAACTGAATGTTTGTGGCTTCAGTGAAGGGAGGGGATGAAGACAGACGAGGTGTTTTCATGTTTGTTTGCCCGTTCAAAAAAAAAAAAAAAAAGGTTTACCTTATCTGACGTTAACTAGGATATCTACAAATGTCTTTTCAGCAGAACCTCAAATAAAAACATGTTTCGTAGGCGTCACTGTACGCACCAAACTCCAAAGGGCAGCAGGCCTCCTCACAAACAGAAAAAGACGCACTAATCTCTGGGATAAACACTGATAGTCAGTATTACAAAAGTTCCTGCAAAAGCTGTGACCATGAGGAAAAAATATGTTAAAGACATTACCTCTCCCTTTAACCTGCTGTAAAAACAAAGCGGCAACCTCCTGTCTCAAAATATAAAGCCCATGCGGAAGTGTTACAAACTTCAGTTCCCGCTCCTGGGCGCAGCCATTGTGCAGCCAGAGCCTGTGAAGCCACTGTAACGAGCTCCGACCTAAAGTGTAACGTCACAAGACGCTGTGTGTCCTTTGAAATTTCACTCCACGGCGGCTGTGAATCAAAGGAAACCTGGAAGTAAAACCCCGTTTTTTAAACTCTAATAACTAACGAAAAAGAAACTTTTCAGGAAAAGAGGCCTTGGACACAAAACTGTCAAATACTAACTACATATCACCACAGCATACGGATATGAGAAACGTTCGTACGACGTGTATTTATTTTTTTAAGTTTGACTACTCCCCCATTCAGATAATGTTAAGATTACGGGTTTTACCCATTTAAGGACATGACTGACTTTACTGACAGGCAGGAACACTGTAACTGTTGGCTGGAGTCTCAAAGCCTGCCTCTTTGTCTCACACCAGCTCGACAGAAGTTAGCCAGCGTTCACCATTTCCAATATGGCTCAAAACAGCGCTTCAGAAACAGATGGGTGACGTCACGGACACTATGTACATTATATATACAGTCTAGGGTAAAAACACATGCACAAGCTGCAAGATCAAGATCTTTATGACAACAGGTACGCCACTTCATTAAAGGAATTACAAAACCAACGTGAACTGACAGTTTTATACAGCAGCTGTCAAAGCAAACAACCCTGTATCACACTAAATTCAATAACATGCAAAGATGACAGAAATACCTGGATTATTCATAACAGTATCATCTGATATGTGTTAAAGTCTCTGTCTCTAAAACGCATATCTGCAGGACATCTGATACTAATTCACACTGCTTAGAAATAAATTGGAAAGTGATATTAACACAAGGGTCTGTCGCTTTGGAGGTCCAACCATCACACATAAATACCATCCTCTCTGCTGACATTTTAGGACTCGGGAACTGCTTCTTTCGTCTCAGTGTGTAGCTTTGGATAGGCGACTTCTGTCGTGTCATTTTACTACGACCTCACAGAGCTTACAGACGACATGACTTGTCCACTGTCCAAACATCAGCTTTAGTGTTGGCACTGACTTTACATTGCTAACCACTGCTGTCGCCAATTTGTTGACTAAACAGTTGTTCAGTTAAGAGAGGTCTCTTAGTCTGTACATCACAAATCACAGTATGATGGCACCCACAGTGCCCCCACAAGTAACTGGACTTCATTTCATCGAAAATAATCAATTCCATTATTGTCTGAATCAACATTAAATTTTGCAAAAAATACATAGCAATGCACTGGCGATTTGATTTTTCTTTCTCACTCCTCCAATTTCCACATAACTTAATATCTGGTGCACATAATTAAATACTTTTGGAAACCCCAAGTCACAAAAGTAGAGTTTTGCAAATGTTTTGATTATTTTTAAGTTATATTTTTGCCTTTATTTGACAGCACAGCAAAAGAGAGACAGGAAATGTGGGGAGAAGACAGTGGGGGAAGAAACACAGCAAATGGTTTGGGCCAGGAGTTGAACCCACAACCTCCACAATGAGGACTATAGACCCAATCTCAATGTCCACACTCACACTGACTTTGAGGCGCATTCCCGCTAAGTCCGTGAGGGCTTAGGGCTGTCCGACTGTCAAATCTTCAAGTGAGTCAGGGATCTCTCACAGACTTTTTGAGCCCTTTATGCCTCCTTTCCACAAGTGGGCATTTTTGCAGACTTAGCATAAGGGGATTACCCAGAGTTCTTAGCATTGTGACGTGAAACACAGGATTCCCAGGGGAAGCCCGCAAGCATGGAAGAGAAAACAAACACCGTAACATGAAATTTAAAAAGTGTGAAGGTAAACAAGAAGCATGGAGGGTACAACCAATGCTGCCGTTAGAAAAAGTTTGCCTGTAAGTATAAATGTAAAAAAAAAAGCCAAAATCAGCCAAAATCTATTTCTCATCACACACATATATATATATACATATATACATATATATACATATATAGTTGTAGTTAAGCAGTCTGTACGGTGAGAGCCTGGATCACATGGCTATCAGTCAGTCGGTCCTTAAGCGCCTAGAATTTGAGGAAAGTCAAAATTGTGCAGTTAAAATTCCTAACACCGCTTAGGTGAGCTACGTGACGTCATGCAGGTTATGTGAGAAGTCAAAGTGCTGTCCCATTCCCAGTTCTACAGTTTTAAACCCTCACAGCCTCCTGCCTTCAATCACTTTCCAGGTAATGTCAATTAAGTGGTTTATATAGATTTTAATAATTATCACAGCACCTCTGTAGTCTCTGTAAATGGGGCATGCATTTAAACTGCAAGGGTAACGGCACCCCAATTTTGCTCACTGTTAACCATCTTCAAGCCTATCCCCACTATCCAGTTGAAGAAAAGGAATGAGTGCTTCCTTACTGACTGACATCTTTCACCGTGAGGACACACCACGCCTCAACCAAAAGAGTTATGGAGTCATGTGAGTCCCTTAAAAAGTCAATGAAGATACACACTCAAACAATTAGGACCAATAGGAACCGCATGCATGCATGTGAATCATGCGTACAATATTAAAGTTCAAACACACTAACAGGGACTTCGAAATCTAGGTCTTAACACAGGCCACATGATTCCCGCACAGACTTGGAATAGCCTGTTTTTTTGAAATATCACATGAAATTCACATCAGCTCAGAAATAGGTAATTTCATGAAGTAAAACATTAAGCTATTAATATCCATCAATCACATTTTTGAACACCTCCATCATCTTGATTCCTCTTCTAATTAAACGAGTGGATTGATACAGAGATCTTAAATTCTAACACTTTTAACCAATTTTAAAATGAGATGACAAGGTGACTAATTATTCTCAAAACATATGAAGGAAGATTTTAAGAACAAAAAAAATATATCAGGAGATTCATTATCATAGTACATTATAATAATGTACTATAATTTATAGTCTTTTATTGTAATGCACAAAGGTGATCACCAAAGAAGTTACTTACACGTTGATGTATTTTGTAATTGTAATGTAATTGTATTTATTATTATAGTCATCTGCTAAAATTTGCAATCTGGCTTAGACAAATGTATTTATTTATGTCTTTACATAGTACTTTTATACTTCTTTGTAAAGAAAGTATTTTTACTTAGAATTTTTATAATTAGGTTTCTATATTTATTGTCCCTACTGTCGTGTTGTTAAGTACCGGTGTTCCAATCATCACTTGGCAATATAGCTTTCCTGATTCTTGATTAATTTGTCTGTCATGAATAATATATAATCTATTCTGTATGTCGTTTTTTTCTGCATGTATATTTCAGTTGGGTTGGCCTAACAAATCTGCCTGGACTAGTTTTGTTGGAACAAGTTTACAGGGTGTTTATTTAGCATTTCATGGCCTTATCTGGTGCGAGTTGTTATATAACTGAAATGCGTTACACCAAAAGTATTTTTTCCAAACACCATCTTTTCTGCTCAAGTAGACTAAATATTAATATCGTATCATTAGGGTTGCAAAATTCTGGGAAGTTTCAAAGTGGCTCTTAATAAGGAACTGAAATATAGTTGGAGAAAATATATTTTACCATAATCCTGACTAAAACAACCAGATTTCATGCTAGTACAGTTGAATATCTATGCAGAGCCATCCTCAACAAGGCTGGACTGTGACACTGAAGAGGAAGTGGACATGGAGGATTCTGATGAGACCCAGGAAAAGCCCATTGCCTGAAAGGGTTTAGCAAAAATGCAGAGGCTAGGCTTGAGAAGCTGGAGGAAAGATGCTTTTTTTATTTGCATGTTGAATGGGACTTTTTTTGGAGGGAGAGTGGCTCTTTTCATTTCACATTTCTAATGGGACTTTGTTGGGAAGGCATTTTTGCTAATTTTGGAATGGGTTGGTTTGGGGGATGAGTAAAATTTAACTCAACCTTCATGTTTTTCTTCTTCAATGAAATAATTGATTGTTCAATACATTTTGTAACACTTGATAAAGTTCTACTCACAAATAAATCTGTTTTAATTGGATTATTTTGGATGGACGTCTGCTTATAACAAAACATATTTATGCTTGAATATGTTACCTTTCCATTAAATTACCCTGAATTCCCAGTTAATTCCCATAAATTCCCATAATTCCCATGGAAAGTTTCCAATTTGGAATATTTCCAAAATTCCCGAACTTAACTTCCCATTGAAATTTACCGGAAACTTTCCGGAACTTTTCCACCCCTTTGCAACCCTATGTATCATAGATGTCCACCTCAAACTAGCAGCTGAGAGTATGAACAACCTGAACATTGATCTTAGAGGATAATCAGGAGGATCGGGATAATATCATATCAGGAAAATAACACATGGCCCTTATGGCTTCCCCTAAGTATTAGCCGTCTTGCTGACTCAGCTGCAACACAGACTTTTGCTTAAAGTCTGAGTAAAATAAAGCCTTATCTGTTATATCAGTATCTCAAAGTAGGAGGTTAATATTTTCTTGGAGCACCTTCAGTGTTATTTTGCACTTTGGACGTTATTGGGTGCTGGACCCCTGACTAGTTAATAATATATCTTTGTATGTAACTTTCTCTTACGTTATCTGTATCTCTTCCGTTATCTGGACCATGACTGCAGCTTTTAGTTTGACTCCAAGTCACCCCTGTTCGTTCAAAACAGAGTGTGTATATAACATAGAACTAAATAACTATAAATATACTAAATAAGTGCAAAGCTGTATTTCATCACACTTGACACAGGTAAACCAAAAGGCGTAACTAAATAGAGATCGACTGCTTCACGTGGTGGTTCGTGTTGTTTCTTGCAGTCTTCCTCCCACATGATGAAACTGAGCAGTCGCTGTTGCATCATTACGTGGACACAGCAGCAGCTATGTAACATGCACTGACACTGCTAGCTTAACAGCTAACAAACAAGCGTCAGGGTTTCAGAATACAGTGCCAACAGGACAAATATCCTTCTTTTTAAATATCCTTTTATCAAATGAAAACACCACATCTTGCGGAAACTTAACCCCCAAACGCGACTGAACCTTAGTATTGAGCAACACTGACGTTAGGCTAGCTAACACTTCCACTTGTAAATAAACGCCAGGCAAGTTGCGCAACTCATGAAAGAATACGTGACACAGATATTGAGCTCTATCACAAACTTACCCGTGTGAGTCGTCTCAAAGCGAAGGACAGCATGTTTCCAGTTGTGGGGCCGTAGGGAGAAGCAGCACAGCCAGGCGACACACTGCTGACAGACTCGGAAAGGGCTGTTTGAAGTTGATGGCAACGGCTGGTTACGTTAAAGCTACCGCAGAGGCTGCTGGGAAACGTAGTTGATTGTGTAGAATTCACACAGCCACGTAAATCAGTAATTCGCTGAACTTATAACATGCCTATAGTGAGAGAAACAGCCCTCACTGATCCGTTATTCTATTCAATACTTTTATTGTGAAAATGTGTATTTAAAATTCTCAACATCTTTGCCCTTATTTTAAAAATGTCAGCTTAATAAAATCAGTGGTGGACAGTAACAGTACATTTACTTGAGTACTGTACTTAAGTACATTTTTCGACTATCTGTACTTTACTTGGGTATTCTTTTTTGAGGAAACTTATTAATTTTACTCCACTACATTTCTATCAATGCTGTAGTTACTACTTTTGCTTTGAAGTCAGCTCATGAATTTCCTTCTCTTTTGTGAAATCTGATCCCTAAGACAGTAAAATTTGTTTGTGTAGTTCTGTTTGTCTCAGTGGTTTAGCCGTACCTGTATATCTTGCGTTTCCATGGTTGAACGTGGAGCAAACACAGAGCAGATTTCACACAGATCAGGCAGTTCATTTAGAGGTGGTAATGATGGCTATAATTCTCTCCCATGGCCATATCTTCAGCGCATGTTAGAGGTTTTTGAAATGAAGAATGATACGTATTGTATAAAATGTCCTCCCTGTTTCCCACTGTGCCCAAACATACAAATACTCACAGTCCAACCTGAGAAAGTGTGTTGAGCTACGTAACATTTGTTTAATTCCAGATGAACATTTCAACTAAGTTGTCTGTGCTTGGAGTAACTTAGTTGCTGTTTTTATTCCACGGTATAGTTTTTAGAGATTTCAAGTAATGGTTTCTAGATAAACATAATGTAACAGAATGTACTTCTATGTATTCTTGACTGCACTCCTGCTTTGTGAAAATACAAAGTTTTTAGATTTTTTTAAGAAGTACTTTGAATACCTATGTATTTTTAAAATCAGATACTTTAGTACTTTAACTCAAGTGATAATTTGATGGAACAACTTTCACTTGTATTGGAGTAATATTTGACCAGGAGGAGCTATACTTTGACTTAAGTAATGAAGATGTGCACTTTGTCCAACACTTAATATAATGCTGTGAAAATATAGCAGTATCACTATCACAAAATATCACAACTCAAACTTTAACCAAACATAATCAAAGGGTCACTGCTGCATCGAGGGGATGTGATGTACGCAGGCAAAACAAAGTCCAATGTCCATGCAAAATTTCAGCTGTTTCGAAAGGTTTATTTTGATGGCAATAAAGCAAACAAAAGGAACAAAGAAAAATCACAGCTCCTGCTGCCTCTCTTGCTCTGGTAAACAACCATAGGCCCACCCAGGGGCATGCTGGCCTTCTGCTGCCTACCAATCTAGATAAACTCAGGTGCCCACAGTCCTTAATCACCATACAAACAAAACAAACGCAATAAGAACTAAATATTCAAAACAATTTAAATATACTAAACAAATAACTAGCAAAAATATATCCCCAAAATCGAACTAAAATTAATTATAAAAAGAAAAGTTTGGATAAATCAAACAACTACATCTACTTATTAATTCTAAAATAAAAAAACAACTAAATACAAAAAATAAACAAATAGCGCCTACAATCAGGCATATGGATTTATTTATTAAAAGTAAACTAATTAACACAGAAAAACTGGTCTGACAACCTTTGTTATACAGTCTATGTCTGACAAGTGTTAGACTATTATCTATATTAGTCTTCAATTATAATTACTTATGCACTGATGTAAAATATGGATTTTTCTGTTGTAGACCAAGCGGCAACCTCCGATCTAAAAATATGAGTCAATGCAGAAGTGTTAAAAGCTGCAGTTCATCAAGGATCCGCTTGAGGCTGGCTCCGGAAGTACCGGAAGTCACATACACATGAATGGGAAAAAGACGATCTTTGCAGCAGAAATACAGATGTTTACAGCCTGGTACAAAAGATGAGTGTAGTCTGAATAGCTAATTTTTCGATGTGCTCTCACTGTGAGGGGGGTGAATTTTTTTCTAACGCGGCAATTTTGAAGATATTGAGATTACTAGTCTTCCAATGAGAGGCACAGCTGCCTGCAGGAACACTGCAGGTGTTGGCTAGGAGGCTCAGTCTATGTTGTGGACAAGTGTTTTTTGTTACAAATAAGTTTGTTAATTATTTGATAAAGTATACATTTTTTTGCCTCTTTAAAAGAACATAAATCTGTGAATAAATCAATCCCAGTAATATAGAGCCTAAAGTTTCTTGTCAAGTCTAACAAAAGACAAGAAAATATTAATGTAAAAAAAAAAAAACAGATCACGAAAATGGCAATGAAGAAAAAAGTAGACAGTAGCATGAGAACAAAAGACTGGAGTTATGAATTGGTATTTGGATTCACAGCATGTCTTAAATCATTGAATACATTTACCACATCCCTTTCCAGTTATTCTCTTACCTGTATTACTTATCATCTTTCTCCTATTTACTAATAGTGAGATTAGTTGACACTCAAAACCAAATTCAAATTAATTGTAAATAATATTTGAGTGCTTCTTGACTTCTTGAGTTTTAGATTTTACTCGATTTTCACTGTTTTGAAAAACAGAGTGATGGACTGACCACATTTGAGGAAGGAAGAGACTGTAAGTTTTGTGTAGATACACCTATCAGCTTGTGAGCTATTAGTCAATATCTAAACCATCTTACAACTGACCGTAATGGTAATGCTTTGAGTAACACTTTTCAATATGTTGAGCATTTTCAGATAGGGCACCATCCAGTTGGAACACTTCAGCATTTGTAGTTTTATTAAGTTATCAGCCTTCAAACATTCTCCCAGTGGCACCCCATTATACATTTTGAAACTTCAAAGAATTCCATGAAAATTACTGAAACACGGTGTTAGCATACAGAAAAGTAAACTAGCTGTACGATTTGATGTTGGAACTAAATCCTTAGCACAAACAGTACAGAAATCATTATGAAAAGTTACTACTTGTCACACTGAATAATCTGCTGTAGAGAAAATTTATGAATAAATGACAAGAACATTTCTGGAACAGTACTGATAACGTTTCAATGGGCTGCATGGTGTTGCAATATTGAGTGCAGTCACCTGACAGGGAGGGTTGCTGATTTGAGTCCTGGGCCTGTCTGAGTTGAGTGCTTGTGTTCCCTTAAAAGACTCTGGCTTCCTTCCACAGTCCAAAGTAGGGCTGTCACAATATATTAGTATTGGCAGTAACAGTCTTTTAAAAAAAATTAAATACTGATATAGTTCTGTAAATGAGCATACATTAATGTTGCGTTACTTATTTGTTCATAGTAGGGGGCAGTAGTGGTTCTTAGTCTGATTGCAACCAGCAGGTTGAAGCTGCAGAAGTAGAAGAAGACTCAGCTATCTAGCTGGCCACAGTGTTCTGCAGCAGCAAAAATCATGTTGGAGGAGGTAACAGATGATAGGAAGTAACTCAACCTACACAGCAAAAAGTTTTATCACCAGGTTTAGAAGTTTTTTTGCGAAAAAGATTGGGTGTTTGTGGACAACATGCATTGCATAATTGTCTAATTAGATGTTTCTGTCACAGAGCTGGTGACGTGGATGAAACATCATTAGCTTTGAACATCATTAGAAGTGGATGAAGACGTGTCATTATAAATTCTGTTTGTTTGTATATTCTATGAAGTAACATGTCATTCCATCAATGTCTTGCCACTCTCCACTGATTTTTTCACCCTTATGTTTTCTATAAATATTGCGATGATATAGTTATCATGATTGTTTTTGGCCACAGTAATCGACAGGAAAAAAAATCTGATATCATGACAGTCCTAATCCAAAGACGTGCTTATTCTTAGTCATCTACAGTTGTCTGTGACAGTGAGCTCTAGCTGTTTGTTCTTTTCTCTTTAATCAAGCTCTGTGATGCTGGTGACCCATCCTTAATGTGCCCCACTTCTCATGTACTGACTACTGCTGAGATCATCTCCCGCTGACTGGGACCCGAAAAAAAAAATTGGCAATGTGGACAATGGATGCATGGAAGCTTTAAATATACCAATGTGTCTATTTCTGAATGTGTGAATTGTTTCTATATTCTTTATAGAAAATGTCGACCACAGACCGGCCTTTTCTATAAAGGCTCCTGAAATTGGATGTTTGCCCAAAACAATTATGGTCCAATTTCCACTTATTAGGCTGAATATCCCAAAGGTGCAGCTGTCATTACACATTACACATATTCTCATTTTGGGTTGAATTATCTGTTATGATTATGAGTTGTTTTAGTAAACATACACATATTACCAATTAATTAGTTGCTTGTTAGCATGCATTTTAGTAGTAAAATATATATTTATTAGTCATTAAAAAATATTTCCCTAATTCCTTACTGCTTATTAATAGTTATTTATGTCTGAATCAGTACTTGGTGAAGCACAACTTCATTACCAACTATAAGGTAGTAACTTTGGCATTATAGACAGAAAACTCTTAAGCTAATGGCATAGTAAATGTAGACTATGTTCATGCAAAATAAGGTATGATGACTAATAAAGAGCAAATATGCAACCAAAGTGCATGCTCATAAGCAACCAGTAAATGGGAAATATGCATACATTAAGGGGAAGTGTTTTAATTGAAATTATAGGAATTGGACCTAGATAAACACGGGTATAATAAAGATTATCACACCCACCCACAGAAACATGCATTAGATGTGTATCCACACCCAAATGATCAGATTACATTAGGATCCATCCTAAACAACCAGCCGGGTGATCCTTCACCAAACCACTGTAGAGAATCTGTGTAACAAAGAGCAGAACTCAGAGGAATCTAGGTCTCTGCGCCTCCATCAATCTCTGTGTCCGGACTGTCTGCAGCAACTTGTGTAAGATACATGGACCTCCCCGGACCTCCATCCCGCTGTAATTGATCACAAGCATAATAGGGTATCGAGCAGGGTTGAAATGAAGATTCAATTAGCATTGACTGTGTGTTTTCTAATGAAATTCTGAGCACCATTATCGTCACATCAAAAGTGTGGAGAGCACAGAGCCAACGACTGCACTGAGGGAGAAAAAAGGGAGTTTTAGAGCAAGGAAGAAGAGAAACACTCAGAGAGAGGCGGTGGAGTGTGAGGATTGTTTGTTTCTTTTTAATCCTGAAAGAGGTGGTGGAGTTGATTTAACCTCTAATCCAGATGCATGTTTTTGTAGTAATAGAGAAGCTATCCCGCTTCACCTATCTCTGAGCTCTTAAAGAAAGAAGTGGCTAAGTAAATATTAAGCAGCTGAGATGATAACAGTGGCAGCAGTAAATACAGCAGTCAATAAAATGAGAGAGAGCCACCTGGAGGTTTAGGTACACCTGAAAAATGTTTGCCCAGATGTCGAATATTTTCCCTACTTGAACGATCAAACAAGCAAAAATCTGTCAGCAGTTTTACCTCCAATACAATAGTTATTTTCAGTTTCGGGGTAAATGTGATCAAAAATGATACCTCTCTTGTATTCCATTAGCATAAATACAGACGTCCTCAAAAGGAGTCAAACACCACCCATCATCTGAAGAATGTTTCACGGTTGGTTTTCATGTTATAATTGAATCCATAACCAACTTTCCTTCAATATATTCAAGAAAATTAAACTTACATATCTTCACAGAGAGCTTGGGCATGAATTCCCAATCAGAGTGAAATGTAACTTTATTCATTATGGTTTCCGAGCTGAATGAGATAGATAGCGCGAATATGCTGCACGGCTTGTGCCCTCTGTGCTTCTAGCTACGAAAAACACATTCACACTACAGTAAAAAGACAGACAGTTTAAGAGATTTTAATGTGCTTTTTCATACAGTATATTGTATGCATATCCAGCATAGCATTTCTCATACATATAACTCTCTTATATCCAGGGTTTGCAACGTAGAGCTGAGAGGATGATTAACAGTCAGTCTACCAGAACATTAGGTCTGCCATACAGTAGTGGCAGGGCACAGTCACCTCAGAGCGCATAGCTCTGATCCCAGCTGTTTTCAACCAAGTCCCTCAAATGCAAAAAAGTAATAACACTAAGAAACAAATATCTAAAAACTGTAGGAGTGCTGAGGTTGAGTACAATATTTACAGAAAGAAAAATTAAATTAAAACAGAGGGAAACAAATACAAAGTAGGAAAGTAAGTCAGAAAAATCTGCAATATTCTAACCATCCTTAACTCTGATTATACTTGATTTAAATCCACAATTCACAGCAGTTCAGAGGCGAAAAACTGTCCCCTGCTTCTTCTTTGTAATCAATATGACTATCATTTCCATTATAATAATCATCATTGTAGTCATTAATATAGTCTCTTCTTTTGCCCTTATCAGTTCAGTCTCACACACTTATCCAAAGTAAGGGTGCTCGCTTTGGAAGTTGTAGTCCGGACACACTTTCTGAACTAGCTTGTAGTCGATGCTAAAGAAAGAGATGAAGATACAGATCACCTTGAAGGGTTTGGCACAGAGCCAGGCGGCATGGGACTGGGTGTGCTCTGTGAAGCAGGTCTGAGACGGGTCATACAGGCAGGGTTTGGGCTTCTTGGATCTGTTGGTTTTCTCGTACTCCACCCGACAGTTAAAGGTCTTTGTTTCTTTGGGGTCGATGGTGGACTGATGGTTATTCTGAATCTGGACTTCCTGCTGGGTGTGAGGGTGAAGCTGCTGCTGCTGGAGGACCTCAAACTCCACCACTTTAGTTGGCGGCACAATGCTGACCGACACGTTCCCCAGGCTGGATGAGTTGTGGCGGAAGTAAACGGTAAACGTCCCGTTGATGTGGTCCACAATCTTTCCCGTGACCAACAAGCTGAACTTCATGGTCTTGACGTTGAAGTAGAAGTCCCCCCAACCGAAGATCTTCTTGGTCTTCATGGCGGTCTTTAGAGAGGGCTTGCGCTTGGAGCGGTATCCTGTCTGGTCAAGAAGTAGGGACTGGTTCCGGGATGGGTCGTAGGGATTAAAGAAACTGTAGGTGGGAGGCTTGGATTTCATGGGTGTCTGGTCGATGGAAGTGGAGAAGATGCGTGTTTGGTATGGTGGCTTAACTACTCCCCCTGTCGTTCCCCCTGCTGCGCCACCACCCATGCCATATGGAAGAGTCTTCATCACGGACCCCACCGGGCCCAAGTCTGAGAAATCCACCTGCTTCTCCAACCCTTGGACCTGGAGGAAAAGAGAACAGAGAGAAAGAAGAACTTAAAAAATGGAACAAAGGCTTATAAAGTTGACTTTTAGGTATACTTCTGTAGCCAAGAAAATAGCAACATCAATATTCAAAACAATTATTTAAAAACATGTTAATGGGGAGAAAATAACTTTGGGAGATTTGATACTTTCACAACATACTCTAATCAGCACTACTTCTAAACTTTTAAATTCTTCATTCAAGTACTTTGTAGGTGCTTAATATATATATACATAACTAAAGCTTATGTAAGGATTTTGTGCAGTTCTGAAACACTGAAATGAATATTGACGCCTCTTTGTGATATTTAAAAGCAAAAAACTCTTTTAGTAACAAGATATACGATTTCCATATTGTGATTTTTAATTTCTGAAAGCAGTGCTGGGGTTAGGTGTAAGCGGAGCAGCTGAAGACACAACCCACATTAAATATTTACTAAGAACATATGACTTTCAAAAGTCAGCAGGATGAGAAGATATAAAATTCGAGTGTGTAGAAATAAGAATATCTAGGGATTTATAGCGGTCCGATTCAAGGTTGAAACGCTCGCTTGTGCAACAGTGGCCTTCAAGGACAAGAAGCTTTTGTAATGTATGGTATGTATCATCCTACATTTGTCAAGTTTTCACAATCACAAAGTTTATAAATATTAATTATTTTGTGTACAACAACAACCCCTCACTTCTTCTTCGTCTTCCGGCCTGTGCATTTTTGCGCAGCCACTTGCTAAATACAAAATCCTAAATGTTACTAGTTTGTCCATTTTTTCTATGGTAGAAACATGGCAGTGCAAGATGGCGGCCTCCATGGAAGGGGACCCTCTCAAATTGACAAAGACCAAAAGTTCACATAAGAGCTTTAAGTAAGTTGTTCAGTACTACTTTGTGAGAAATCATATTACTGATCGGGTTCGATTGTTGAACACCAAACAACAACAAATCTGACAAAGAATTTAACCCAGTAAATTGCATTTAATATGGGATTAAAATCGTATTAAATTTGCTGGCATGCTCAACATCTGTGCCTGGCATGCACAACAACTCCAGGGCAGGGCCGGCCCGTGGCATAGGCAGTATAGGCAAATGCTAGGGGCACCGGCCATCCATAGGGGGGCGCAGCTAAATGAGTAAGGAAGAAAATTTTAAGATAAAGGAAAAACAATTTTGTTTTATCTAATTTAATTTTGGATTAAATTGCAGAATGATGCCAGTAATCATTTGAAAGCTAGTGATTCACTTTTGCTTTTAAAAATAATGGTATGCAAAGCAGTTTTTGAAGTCTGTTCATGATTTACCTGTTTTTGTTTTGTTGTTGTTTTCTTTGCACTTTGGAAGCTGTTAGCTTAATTATATAGAAAATGTAGGCTACGCTTAAATAAGCATTTTGCTTCTTCCTTTTCACTCAACACTTAATACATGACTGTTGCTTTGTTGAAAGTGTCTGCGCTGTGAAAACTATTGTGTTATATGACTGAATAAATTCTACTACTATTACATTATGCATTTTGAAATTCTATTATTTTCCTGCTATATATTACCATTTTATAAATGTTCTTATAAAGGTCATTTTTATTTTAAAACAAAGGAAACCTGTAAAACATAAAGCTGGATATCAGTTGTCTTTCAGTGTATATGTGTTGTGATTGTTGGAGTTGGTTATAATACCAGGGGCACCTGATAAAATCTTGCCTAGGGCCCAAGTCAGTTAGGGCCAGCCAGGTTTTACACCTTGGTCACAGACATTAAATAATCAGCAGATGTAATATCAGCCACCTTTCTTAACTACCAACCTTCTACCAACTCTTACTAGGCCGTTTTACCTTAAAGCAATGCTAAAGAGGCTACATTATCCAGAAATTTACATCAACACTGGTCTAGTCATACTGTATCAACAAATCCATGCTCCACTGTATTTTACCAACATTTTTATAATCTCAAATGTTGTACAGTTCGCTGTGCCTTGGGGATCTTTCTACCCCTAAAGTGTTGTTTCCTCCAGCATCTAAATTGTTAGATGTTGCTGTGTTTCATCTCTTGAGTCCAGGAAAACAAAACCTTCTATTTTTGTTAACACACTTTAATTTTGTTGTCAGTGTTGTTCCGGGGATATAAACAACTCTGCATGTAAGGTAATGGATGTGAGCCTTTGTTAGTTCAGACAGCTTTCTGCCTTTAATCCACAGCCGAGGTGCTTATTCACAGGGCTGATTGACTGGAAATCTTCTTCTGCTCTCTTTCATGTCTCATCAATCACATCACTGCCATGCTCCCATCCATATGCATACATGTACACACACACACATGCACTTTTAAAACACACACGCACAGATGCATCTCCACACATAAAAACTTCATGCTTGGAGCTGTCATGAAGTGACAGTGAGAAGTATTACAACTATTCAGAGGGGTTACATGTGCTTCCCCCCCCGAGGATGCATTTGGATGGAGTTTAAAACTGCTCCTGGAGCGGATAAACAAGCCAAACAAGAAATAAATGAAGACGGCATTTCACAAACAAGCACAGGATCAGATCTTTGTGTCTACTCATGTTTCTGTCTCATTCCTTCACTGGTATGCAGGGCAGTGGAACCGACAGGTTTGTGCCAAAGCCCTCCTCATCTTTCATCAATCACTGAACCTAATAATAACTCCATATTGCAACAGTGAAGCGCTCAATACCACGTCTAATGTATTCAGTCATTCAATTAATGCATCTATGTCTTTTGGCCATTCATTAACATACCCGCAGAGCTGGTTTCTAAGTAGATTGATTGAGGGGAAAATAACTGAGAGTTTATTGACCACCAAAGGGAATGAATTAGTAAGAAAAGAAAGGTGTTGATAAATGACCTGTGACTGAGATAATGACCCAATGAAGATTTTTAACAGGCCCTTACTGGATTTGCTGCCATGGCAAGAGGCAAGATGCAAAGCTACAGTATTTCAACAAGTTTTTAAGTAAAGCCTGATTTAAAACTCAGTAACATGCCACAACGCGGGACATTAGTGTGATCTGTGTCAGAGATTTTATGTTTGAAATTCACATGACCTTCAATTCAACAAGCGTGTTAAATAAACACAATGTTGTTATCATTAAGGGATAAGATCCAATCACATACCATACCATACGGCACGGTATAACAAGATACGATACCATACAAAACTACACAACACAATATGTTATGGTTCTGTATGGTATAAAAGGGTAGTGATTCTCAGCCTTGGAATCCCTTCTTCAATGGAGCTAGCAAGCTTATTTCTAAGGGTCAACAGATGGTTTTGGATGAAAATAAATTACATATCAAAACATATTTTTGACGGGGAAGTGATTTTTACATGACATCGCCAGTACCAGTGTCATAAATTGATTAAGTTCTATTTTAGACAGGCAATGTGTTTGCTACATGACAGCTGCATATGATGGCTCTGGCTCAGGGCCATCGTGGGATCATCACACAGTGTGTATTGGGGCTAGACGGGGATGGGGTCACAAACACTTACAATATAACTTTTGCAAAATGTTGAGAACCACTGCTGTAGGGAAAGGTAAGGTATAGTAAGCGGTACGATATGATATTATACGATACGATACGATACAGTACGAAACGATACGATACGATACGATACGATATGATACAATACGATATGATGTGATGTGATGTGATCCGATACAAGACAATATGACCAGGCAGGATATGATACTGTAGAATACAATATGATACAATACGGTGTTGTTCTGTATAGTGTGGTAAAAAAGGTATGGTACAGTATGATACCATATGATACAGTTTTGACTGGACCCATACTGTGCTGTATGATAAGGTAATGCACAGTTCATTATAGTACAAGACCAGTCAATAGGATACAGTATTGTATGGTTCCATACTCTACAGTAGGATATGCTATAATACAGGATGATACAGCGAAATACTGTTCAGTATGTTACTGTAAGGTTTGATATGGTACAGTAGGTTAGGGTATTATACAGTATTCTTCAAAATGAAAATATACAATACAACATAGTACACTTCCCCTGTGGGGAAGTTTGTCTTGAACCGGAAAGTTGCACACATTTATCTATATTTACAATAGTATTACTATATTATCTATATTTACAATAGTATTACTAATCACTAATGAACAACAGCACACACTAATCCCAACCACAAATGATCATGTTCCGCAGAATACACAATGCATATGATATGAAATAAGAGCACAGAAACACCTTGAGGGTATTAGAGAGCACCTAAAGCTGAATGAAGGAGAATGTAAAATTTGGCTTTGGGTAAGCACAAATTGATTTTACATTGAGGTACTCTGTATTGTCTGTCTGAGACTTCCTTTTGCATTTCTGTGCAGACAACAGTCATACTTTACCAAATTAATGGGCTACAGCCTGAATATTGAAACACTTTTTTCCAATTTCAAGATTAACTATTAAACGGTTGGATTGAGGCAGGAAAAGGGCTGGACTGGCCAACATCACTACCAGTTAGAAAAGTCTGGTCGATGCAGTTGTCTTGCAAATTTTAAGCTGGTGAATTAGTGATGTGAGAAAGCTACGGCAGTGACAGGTAAGAATAAGCTACACTTGATGGCAGAGAAACATCCAAATATGGACAGCAACAAACAGTGTGTCCAGCGCATACAAGATAGGGACTTCCTGTGAGTGCGCTGTCAGCAGTGCTGTCAGCTAGCGCTGTGTGTTGCCATCTGTCAGGCTAACACTCTGCTGGTGCAGTCCTAATCATTCCTCCTGCTGATGGCACACAGCTCGAACTAGCACCATCATCATAATCCTTAACCATCCTCAGTGGCAACATCACGCCATGAACCTCCACCTAACCTTCGGGGTCAACTGTATGAAGCTCAGAAATGATTTCATGACGGGGTCTAAGGTCGGCCTTGGTCTCTCTGAGGGAGAACAATAAACTGTACACAGTCAGCAACTTCAATGAACATCGATCGAGTGGAAAAAGACGAGCTAGAGAGAAGGCCTCTTCTTTTGTGGCACGGAAGAAATAAAATGCCAACAGAAACCAATAAATAGACGGACTCGCTATTAGCATAAATATGAAATATTTTTTGTACTGGACAGTAAATCCATTTAACGGGTGAGGATTTGTTAGAAGAAATATCAAATATATTACCTTGACATAAAATCTATAAGCTATAGACTTTTTGCCAAACGGTGGGTGTTTGCTATAAGGTCATATCAGGCTGCTGCAACCAGCAGAAGATTCTCTGTTTGAAAAATCACACTTTTCTCACTGCTCAGCTTCTATTCAGTGCGGATTCAATGAGTAAGAAGTAACTTTTGGAGCTTTAGCCAGAGGGATGTTGTTGCTGAGGTGATGAAGAGGTGATGAGGTTAAACACACACAGGTGCACATACACCGGTATACAGTGGACACTGTGATTAGACATGAAGCAGCTCAGATTGAGAGACTGGTAGGTTACAGGTGGAAGGATCTCAAGAAATAACAACTGTTATTCATCACTTACACCTAAAGTAAAACTAATTACCTGCTGACACTTTTATTTATAAGACAAAACAGAGGGGATATAAGCCAAATACTGACATCTTGCTAACATGCTCACTATGACAATGCTAACCATTCACTGTTATTTTTATTTAAATACAATTTTAATGTATTAAGTCTACCAGTACATTTTGTGTTTCAACATGAAAGACAAAATCTAATTATATGTCTTAACTGTTAATTAATATGGACACTGTTCCTCCATCTCCTTCCATAGTGACATGTGAGGACAAACACTGCCTCGATGGGCACTGACATATTACACTGATGGAGCCAACATGCGTCAGTCCGGCGGCTCCATCAGCCTGATCCCTTATCTGACTGATGGAGCCCCGGGACTGACGTCACACCAGAACAGCTTCTTGTGTGGATTAAAAGCAGACACTGAAGGAAAGTTCACTGACTCTTGTGTTACTGTTTGTACCTTTGTGTCTCATGTTCCTCCTCTACTCTATTAATCCTGTGAAGTACACTGTAGGAGGCCGCAGAGCTGTCAGTTATGACTTATTTTAATATCAAATAACTAATTTAACCCCCCCCCCCCTAAAAAAACCAAACAATGAACACCTGCGCATAAATCAGCATAAGAACTAACTTTAGTTAGAGAAAGCATAATTGAGAAAAAATTATTTGACGTGTGTTCTAATTTTTCTACCTTGACCCATGGTCCATCTGTTAAAAAGGAGGAGGTGAGTTTTGAGACCTATACAGCAGTCACCAGGGGGAGCTTCAAAAGGTTTGGCTTCACCCAGATTAGCTGTTGTTCAGTCTGTGATTTTATATGGTCTATGATGCCAACACTCCAGCAAGTACATATTTCAAGATTTTTATTGTTTAGACTGGCTGCACACTGGACGGTTTTTAGGCCTGATTTTAGGCCTGATTTGAAGCTTGCTGTAACCGATTATTTGTCCAAACGATCCACAGGTGCGGTCTCGATACAACTATTTTACTGCTCCCGACCAATCTAGAGCCTCCTTGATCTATGATTAATCCCTGGCTGGAGTGCCTTGGTTAAAAAGCCAAAACATAAATGATAAGAGAGGCAGGCTAGGAAGTGTTACCAACTGGAAGTTGCACACTTTTATAGCTTGTACATAAACACAACTGTACTCTGAGCCAAGTGGAGTATTGAAAAAGAAGACCAGCTTGAGGAATAATTTACCCAAACCCTTAAATGTTCATGCTCGCTTTTCATGAAAGATCACAGGTTCATAACAGTTAACACAGTTCCTCTTGAGGGGGATGTAAATGTCTGCACTAAATGTCATAGAAATCTGTCACAGTTGTAGAGACATTTAATTTAAGCCACAATATGAACCATATTGGAAAAGTCAGAGGTGCATAAGAATCATAAAGATTCATCCTCTGGGCATCATGAATGTCTGTTTAAAGTTTCATCATCATCTTTCACAGTCGTTAAAATATTTCCGTCCGGACAGATTGATTGATATTGCCATCCTGGGAGCTAAAAGGATAAAATCCTATATCTGAATATGATGAGGTTAAACTTCGGCGAGGACATGAAATCGCTGGTGAAAATATGTACTTTACTAGGGAAATAGATGTAACCTGTCACACTCTAGGTTCCCTCTTGTGGCTTTTTTGGGCTCTCAGTGTCTAAAGCTCCCCACATATTGAAGCTCTACGCATGTCAATGGGGCATTAGTGTTTCCTCCATTAAGGAATGAAATTCCTGTTTGTCAGGATGCTCGGGGAATCACAGCAGAAGATGGAATAAGCATTGTGGTGGACTTATACATATGTATGACACAGACAACTCAATAAGAGCACAATCAGAGGAAGAACAATCAGATTACAGGGCTTGGGAGATAGAGGGATATAGTGAGGAAAATGTTATTAGTGGAGAAGTGAGATGAGCTGAGGAGAGTGTAAGGAGATCTTGTACATTTTCTAGGAATGGGGAACATTAATCATCTTTAACTTCATTTGGAGGTTCATATGAGCAGAAAAGCATCTTTAGTTGCTGCTTAGGAGGGATAGATATAACCTACCTGCAAGTACATGCAAGAATGAAGTGTAGGGATTGTTCAATGAGGAGATTATGAGACAACAAGTGACTGTGAGCGACAGAGAAAGGAGACAAGACACATACCCGGAGAAGGAGAGAGAAAAAGAAAGACAGGGCTTTCTCAAATCAGAACCTCCACTCACACGTACCGAGAGAACTCAGTCTGTAGTTATGTTTATCGCTGCTGCTGGGTTTATTTATGTTAGGGTGTTGGCTAGTGCTGCACAATGTTGGAAAAAACTGCGATACATCTTATTTTGGCAATATATTCACAATATAAAAAATATATTCATACTATAAATGTACAAACAAACCAGGCAGCACAATGCAGGAAAATATGTGGCATGCAATATGCATGTGCAGCAGTAAATGTGTATAATAAGTGTCTGTACAGACTGAGTTTTGGGAGGTGTGATTGCTGCAACCACATGACAACGAAGACTGCACCATTATCCCCTCTCAAATCTCAATACAGGGTTTAAATGTACATGAAAAACCTGTAAAGGCATGTACTTCAAAAATGGACATTTACAGAGCTTAGAGAAGTTTTGGAAATAATAAAAAAGGCTGAGAGTTTTAGAAAAGTGGGGTTAATTTTCTTTACAAATATCTGTATGATTCAGGAAACATCTAACTTGTCAGAGTTAGATACATTATTTTATATCAACCGACAATGCTCGTCATACTTGTTAGATGTTCCATGTCATGTGGTAAATTTAAACATATATTTGTTTGTATTTTTTATTCAATCGCAGATGTTTTTGGTCTAACATCTGTCTCAATGTCACAGAGAAGTCATGGAAATCTGCTGGAAAAAATGTGTATGAACCCTGCCATAAGGTATTGGTCAGGTGCTGTGAACAACACATAAACAATAATCAAACCATGTTTGATTAAAATTTGTTCATTTTTGTAATTTATCTTACATGCAACAAACTTTGCAAGCTTGCACACAAATTTCTGCAACATGAATAATCTGTGACTTTGTTTTCATTTGAAGTGGCTGCTATGTAAAGTCACATGCTCCGAGGGGAAAAGGCTGGCAGAGATAAGGATATAGTTACCTCCTTTTAGAAATTAGTCAGAGTGTCCTTTTTTCATCCCCTTGTGTATTAGGTAAGGCAAAAAAGCTACGTGTTTTTCTAGTAAGTTATCTTCAGTTAAGAAATTGTTATCATGTCATGTTAGGTAGAGTTATCTTTCATTGACCTCTTTAAAGGCCTGCTTGTTAAAACTTTGGTCAATAAAGTTTTTATTTTTCTTGGGTTAGATCAATAACCTATTTTTCTGTAATTAAAAAACTCTTCTGTTCTTGTGCCTTCAAACCAGAGGGTTTTATAAGACACTACCATTCAAAGCTCAAGGTTTGGAATTGCACTAAGTAGTTATTTTCACACATGTATAAAGTCAGAGATTTGGGACGATTCATAGTGAATCAGTGGCAGGGTGTGTGTGTTATATCATGCAACTGATGCGGACCCTGACGAGCAGCACATGACGGGATAAATAAAAACGTCTGCGATTGGAAAAGGAGAATCATTTTCAACATTAGGACAGCAAAGATGTCTGCACATCTATCCATAGCATGCTATAAACGTAGCACACAGTTGAATGCATAAACTGCCATCATAACAAAGGTTTAAATTTTCTGCAATGCATATGTTAAAGAGGCTAATATGGGACTCTCCACTCCAGTTCACAAATTGAGCAGAAGTGCGTGGACAGTGTGCGTGGGTGATTTGAGAAAGGCCTGTGTGCTGAGGTACTTTACACTGACTTATTAAATGAGAGAAGGTCAGATGAGCTCTTGAACCGACCGCCGAAACCTGATACATCATCTGCCACCACAATTACGATCTCTTTTCATCATTAAGGAAGCTCTGGATCAATGGCAGCACCTTCATCTCCACTTTCTCGCTTCCATTCACTCTCTCTCGCTCTCGCTCTCTGTCTACCGGGTATCTGATCTGATCAGCAGCCCTCTCACTCTCACATTCATCCATAACTTCCTCTCCTCCTTGATAGCAAGAGCATTCAGAGGAAATGGACCTCACTCACTGACCTCCCTCTCTCTCTACCTCTCCTGCCTCTTGCTCTCCCCTCCTCCTTTCCTCACCTGAGGACTGATGAGAAGAGGAGAGCTACACGTCTCGGAGCTCTCTCCCAGGCTTGTTCCTTTGTTTAATTGGAGTTTTATTGGTGACAATCAATTCATTTCTATCTGTGCTTGGGGTTGCATTGATCTGCTGTCACAGAGAAGAGTCAAATGTACAGTTCCACTCCCACCACGCTGCAAACTGCAGGCTCTGATGCCAGCTACTGATAGTTTTTTGAGTCTTTTTTTTCTACTTTCTGTTTCTAACACTTTCCTCCTTGTTGTGATTAGAAGCAGGGATGGATTTTGTTCTTTTATACCACTTATTTTCTTCTTGAAGTCTAAAAGATGTCAGAAACAATTTTGCAGCAGTCAGAAGACACTAATTCAGGATGAGAGATGAATGCACATTACTCTTTACTTTTAAATCCCTGTTTACACACATCCACATCTCCATTCAGCAAAGTAAATGCAATAAATCTGTGCAAAGATAACATTCAAAGTAATAAAAGTTATCCTCCTGTATTTTTTAAAATCAAAGACAACATTTTTCTTCATTTTTTACAAAGAGGTATGATGTAAGAGCCTGTAATATCTCCTTTCATATCATCCTCTTGTTATTTATAACCCTGAAATGCAGAATGCTTGCAGTGGCTGATCAGGTGAAAAGGTCATTATTGAAGGGAAATCTCAACAGCACTTTATCTTTCTCTATCCTCACTTGTCTATGATGTCAAATGCACAGTGGGGCAGATTTCTGCAGCTTCATGTGAAGAGGATGCGGCCAGCGTTAGAGCCTCAAAGCTGATGAAGGAAAAGGCGATTTTCCTCTTCAGGTTTGGAGGAAATCAACGCTTGAAGCGAGAGTGTTCAAGTATCTCAGACTCTAAATTGAATATAAGACAGCATGCACGATCTTCAGTGGTGCATCATCCACTGTAGAGCAGACTGTTGTACTGACAAAGAAGCAGGAGCTGACGATGAGGATCTCAGCCAGTTGAGCTTTAAAGACAAGATTATCTTAAGCGTGTTTAGTAAATTAGTGCTGTGTTAACACCTGATTTACACCTGAGCTACAGTATATACGCTAAGCCTACCACTGCTATACAGTGTATCCACACTCAACCTGAAGGGTGGTACAATTCCAGCTCCTGCAGTGTGCGTGTTAAAGCATCCTTGGGCAAGACACTGCACCACAAATTTCTCCCCGTGGCATAGCCAGCAGTGTGTATGCATGTGAGTGGGATTAGTTATCACAGCAGGAGTACACTTAACATATCAGTCTCTTCCTTCAGTGTATTGACGTGTTGTACATGGATATATGTGACATGTAGTTTGAGTCAGAAGACCAGCAAAGTGTTATGGAAGTACAGTCCACATTCTATTCACTGTCAATGAGATTTCAAAATCTTCAACTTTAATAATGATAATTATAAATGCATCAAAAAAGTTGGATGCAAATGGATTAAATCAGAGTGCACCATGGGAAATGGTTGGTGATCTGTGTTGGTGAGTTGTAACATGAATAAAAGCACGAGGAGAAGAAAATACAATTCCTTTGTTGTTGACCATACAAGCTTTTAAATCTGATTCATATGTGTTGCTTTAGTAAGTTTACAGACAGTTGTTGAAGTAGTTGATTTTACCTAATTTACTCTCATGTACATGTATTCTGATGTTGAAATAGAATTTATTCATTGTTGCTTTCTTTTTAAATGTTCTTCATATGTCCCACTCAAGCACCAGGAGAAGGCGTTTTCTTTATATGCCTGAAAACTGTAAAACATTTGGCCTCTTGAGATTAAATTGGAACAATGTTACAATGTCATAATTTCACAATGTCATTTAGCAAGAACAACACAAGCAAATATCTAGACAAGAGGAAACAAGATCAGTAAGAGTAACAAAGTGCTTCAATTCAATTCGGGTGCAGGTACTGCCAAGCAGTGTAAAGGCAATGCACAAAATTAAGTTAGGAATTTCTTTTCTTTTTTTCTTTAAAAAAAAAAATACAATAAGGAACATCTACAATGAAGCAACCAAACAATTTAAGACCTTCCATTATCATCATCAACAATTAACATCATGGTAAGCTGTCTTTGTGTCTTTAAAAGAAAATTAAAGATCTGTCATTTTAATCTGGCCTGTAAATAGGAGTTATCTATAGCCTAGCTTTATATTTGATCGTAGTTTTAAAAAAGTTTTATTTGTTTTTTTATCTTTGGGATTTGTAGAGATGCAGGATATATATTGGGCCAGAATTGAGAGTACTTAGTTATTATTTGTTGTTCCTGTAACACAAATCTATGTAAACAACCAGTAAAAGTTGCTTTCATTTACTTGTTAACATGCTTACATATTCTGATAGCAGGTCCACTTTTAAATACAGAGAAGAAGATTAAGCGCAGTTACAAGTAACTGAAGAGAGAGAGAAAAATGGCGTCACTGTTGTGTATGATTTTCACTGTTTCTTAGGAGAGGACAACACGAACGCAATTTGCAAAACATGTCCCACGAGTACTCAGAGAGGAGGAAAAAGTCACCCACTAAAATCCTTTTAGTCACCTGAAAAGTTGTCATTGCACAGATGTATTGTAGAAGCGCAACGTATATAAAGCACGTCACCTTCATCTTCATTGTTTTAGTGTTTTATCATTTTATTTGTTGACAATTTGATATCTGTTTGATCCTTTGTGAAGCACTGGGCTGCATATTTTTTCTGTCTGAAACATGCTTAATAAATAAAGTTGAGCTGAGTCAAGTTAAAAACTGAAGTGTACAGACTAGCTGGTACGTGTAGCTGACACCTGTCTGGAATAATTAGGGACCCACAGGCAGACTTTGAGATCTAAAAGCCTGTAGTTAGCATTAGGTACAAGTCCCAGACTGAGGAGGATTTTTGTAACAAAACTAAAAATGGTACAACAAACTGCAGCTCTGAGTAAACTAACACTGACTGAAACAGCTCAGCAGGGGGTCTAAAGAGAGAAAAGGCTGATTTATAATTCTGCGTCTCCCCTACGCAGCAGGGGCTGACGCAGACATGAGTACCACATACTTGTGCGTCGGTGTGTCCGTGTCGCACAGCTATTCTCCGCCGAAACGCCTGAGGGCAGTGCGGTCTCTCTGATAGCCGGCCGCCTGCTTCCGGTCCCGCTACGATCTCTGTTTACTTTTCCAAAGCGATTCAGAGCGTGTTATGTTAATCTACAGCTGATACATGTTGCTGTTTATCATACAGACATGATTACATGAAGAATAGAGAGGAGGAGATGAAATACACGGCTGATGTCCGGGATCCCGGAAGTACTTTAAATGCGGGAAAGACAAAGCCGCTGAGCTGACCAATCACAGAGCTTGCGGTCCGTGTCGGTCCTACGGGGAGTTACATTTTGGAGGAGGTGCATGTCAGCTACGTGCATAGGCCTCGGCGTAGGTACGGGAGCTACGCGGACACCCGGCGTAGGGTACGCCGTTGATTCAACGCAGAAGTATAAATCAGCCTAAAGGGGGGGATCTTTCAAAAGTGGTGAAGAAAACAGACTAAATGTAGAACAAGAACCTGTGACTTCATCTGAGTGTCTCAGGTGAGAACATTAGGCATTCTAAAGGATCTATGTAAACAGTCACTTCTCCTTTCACTGAAATGGGCAGCTGAGGTACTTTTACAGCTGTTGTCACTTGACAGACGCCTACCTGTAGCACCTCAGGGCGAACCAGAAAGGCTCATCCCAGGGATTACCAATCCCATCGGTGCAATGGCATGGTTCTTCTCGAAATGATACTGGACGAGGTTGGAAAGAAGAATGTTTGTACAGTTTCCCTGCCACTAAATCCTGATGAGCAATGAAACATGGATTGACCAACACCTAAGCAGATGTGTCAAATGAGAAAGATGTGTCGAATAGGTAAAAAGGTATCTAATAGTTAAATATTGCTTATTGTTCCTGAGATACAGGGATAAATTTGTGAGGTGAACACATCAGAGAGACAGAGATGAACATATTTTGTTGCTGGTGGCTCAGGCATGTTCCATTTCAGCAGCAGTGACTCTGCTCTGCTCTGACAACAATCATGAAATAATGAAAAAAAGTAACTTTTTCTTCCTTCTTCTGAAAAAAATGGGAGAACTAAAAATGACATTTAATTACAAAAAGCAAAATAAAGCCAGGAGGAAAAAAGATAAACCAGTGGGGGGAAAATGTAGGGAGAGAGAGAGAGAGAGAGAGAGAGAGAGAGAGAGAGAGAGAGAGAGGGAGAAAGTAGGAGTGAAGAAGAGAAAAAGAAAAGGCAGTAAAAGCGATTTCGCAGTCCAGTGGTGTCGCTGGATTATCATGAAAATGAAAGCTACTGAGTCAGGGAGTATCAGGGAGCAAGGAAATGGAGCCGAGACAGATAACACAGTAAGGGAGGAGAAGAAGAAAACGAATAAGAGAACTAGTGTAGAGAAAGCACAGAGCTCTGTAAGACAATATGAAAAAGAAAGTCCAAAGAAACAGAGAGAGAGAAGGTAAAAAGACAATATATATACGGCACACAGTGAGATTATGAGTGCAATAAGCCAAAAATGAGAATCACTTCACCCCATAGAGAATAATCAGAGGTTTCTTGAGAAGTAATATCTATAATATTGTTTCAAGAGGACTGGCTCCGCTCCCAAATAATTTTTACTTAAAAAAGAAATGAAGTCTTTTTCTCCATGTGTCAGGTGAAATTTAGAATGTACTCGTGTCGAACATGAGCAGAAGTTTCATACAGAGGAGCCGCACTTTCTGTGAGACGACATCGAGAGAAAAATACAGAAAATTAAGTAATATCAAAGTGAGGGTAAGATCGAGACTTCACTGAAAAGAGAGAGAGAAAAGGCAGAGAAGTAAAGAAAGACAGAAAGAAAGAATGGAAGAGAGAACGGAAGGAAGGAAGGAAGGAAGGAAGGAAGGAAGGAAGGAAGGAAGGAAGGAAGGAAGGAAGGAAGGAAGGAAGGAAGGAAGAAATAAACAAGAAAGAGGAAGGACGGAATGAAGGAAAAAGAAAGAAAGGAAGATAGTAAGGAAGAAAGGAACTAAAGATAGAAAAGAAGAACGGAAGGAAGGAAGGAAGAAATAACAAAAAGACAGACAGGAAAAAAGTATAAGGATGGAAGGAAGAACAAAAAAGAAAGAATGGAAGAAGGGAAGGGAAGGAAGGAAGAAGGAAGGAAGGAAAAAGAAAAGAGAAAGAAGAAAGAGAAAAAGAAGAAAGAAAGAAAGAAAGAAAGAAAGAAGAAAGAAAGAAAAAAGAGGAAGGAGGGAAGGAAGATATGAGCAAAATAAAGAGAGGAAGAATAAAAGGAAGGAAGGAACAAAAGAAAGGAAGGAATGAAGAAAGAAAGAAAAAAAGACAGGAAGGAGGGAAGGAAGGAAGAAATTAACCAAAGAAGGAATGCGAATGGAATGAAGGAAGGAAGAACAAAAAAAGAAAGAAAGAAAGACAGAAAGGAAGAAAGGAGGATGTAAGAAAGAAAGAAAGAAAGAAAGAAAGAAAGAAAGAAAAAGACAGACAGACAGAGAAAAAAGAAGGAAAGAAAGAGAAGTTATCTCTGCCCTTTGCTGTTGACATAAGAGGATTTATGAAGGTATTGTGTGCCAGCTTAAGAGTTATATGCCGACAATATTGCAACATATTGCAGATGCCACTTAGATTGGACTCAGAGGGAGATGTAGAAATCCCCGGCTGCATCACGTGAAGAGCAACATGTGCAATTAAATCCACAATGTGTGGATTTATTCTCCATCTCTGCAGCCTTTCTTTGGTACTTGAACACTTCTTTAATATTCTTAATGATTTTAATGTTTGCTTTATTCATCTTCATAGAGCTTCATGTACCAATAACTTTGAGGAAGTGCAAGATAAACTTCTGTATAACCTTTCACTAACACACCTTAAACTGCAGAGGACAGCAGACTCTATTGAGTTTTGTTTTATGGCTTTTCTACTGAGTCTGCAACAGAAATCAAGTTGGAGCAGAGAGGTCAGCTGAAGTCAGACAGGTTGGGAGACAATATAAAAGTGATATGAAGCATTTGTCTACCTCACTTTTATATATATATTACAAAGCAAATCTAGTCAAGTTTCTAGAAGCAATAAGTCTCTATCTCGGAGTACATGGCGGTTTGCTTTCTTGCAGAGAGAAGAGTAGATCAATATGACAATTAATTATGTCTGTTTAACAAGGCTACTGTTTCAAACCTGATTAGTTTAGCTAGGCAGAAAAACATAACCGGGCTCCACTGCTGCGATTGGCTCCTTGCTTTCAAAGCCTTTCCGGGGAAAAGCCTTGGTTTGGGACGATTTCAACATAATGAATGGGACACTCTGCCTGAGTATAGTCCATATGTGTCCCAGAATCTTATTTTTCATTGCAGCCCGGGTATGAGTAGCTAAACAGCTCCTGTTAACAGGTTTAGTCACACCCGACTTGACTTCCCCCACTATCATCTTTTACTAAACATAGCTGTAATCAATCCAAGTGCACATTAAATGTTTGAAAATGGTCACAGTTTGGTTGTTTTTGGACACCTTGATATATTGCATAACATTTAGGTAGCAAAATGACTTGATGAGGTCCAGTGACAGATCATGATTTCTATTTAAATAAGTCAGTGCTAGCTTAAAGTTTCACCCAAGGAAAGTGGTGGAGGACCAGCCAATCAAAGAACAGAAGGGCTGTAGTAGCTGTAACACTACTTGGAAAGCACCTCTTAAAAATGTATAAGTAAATGTGATGTATCTGGTATGATATCTGTTATGTGCTGGACTATTACATGTGACATAAACTTCCAGAAGACTCAAGTTGTTGGGAAATGAAGACTGTGCAAGCTGTTCTACAGTCTTTCTAGTCTTGATTCGTTAAGATCTGCTGCTGCTAAATGTATATTTAATGGACAGTATATTTTATGGTGGTACCCATCTTTTCAATCAAGATTTCTTTATAAAAAGCCTCACTTTTCCTCAAAACACTCCTGTCTTTTCTTGGTTTGTATTCAGATCCCATAATGCTGCTCTGGATCTCCTGCAAACACTCATAGAAAGTAGATGGCTATTATCTATCTTTTGCAATTAAGTTTCTCATTTAAAGCAGCTTCTCTTTTTGTGTCCAAACTGTCACACTGAGCTGTCAAGACCATATTTAAATTGCATTGAAGTGAATCAGACATTTAAAAGGAACAAGAGCAGCCACAAACAAAAACTGGAGGCTTTTCAAAGTTAATTGATTCTCTCTAGAAAAGGTGCTGACGTCCTGCCTCTGTGGACAAGAGGATAAAGGAAGGTAACACACTCTCATAGATTAACTTCAACAAACAGACCATACCACTCATATTAACACCACAGTGTTGTAAAGAAGGGTGGGATTATGGGATATATATAAGTTATTATTAGCCAAGAGAATTACACAGGCAACCACCACTGCCAAATAAACATACAATGCTAACAACACACTGTATCAGTGCCAGCATTGTTCAAATTTCAATTCAGGAACATTTTAACAATGTCTCTGTGGAATACACACCCCTGAGGACATGGCTGTGCCAAGGTATTAATGTTCATTCCCCTAAACCCCTAAATCTCAGTGGTATTTGTCACATTACCCTGATAGAAGAATAGGTAGTGCTTTAAGGCTATAACCATGTGCCATGATACAAAGAGCTCTGCAGTGGAGTCACCAGTCAACAAGAGGAACCAGCCAAAAATCTGCTAACATGTTGCACAAACCGCTGCATAAAACATGAGTGTTATTCCACAAACCGTCTGTGGAACCAGCCAAGGATGTACAAGTTCTGGTGCTGGATACATCACTCTGGCTAATATGTGAGCATGTAAAAGTGCCAGCAGAGGAAAATGCTGTAACTCCAGTCTGGCTTAAAGCTACGTTTTTGCATATGTCTGTTTGATTAACATTCATTTCAGTATTTTATTCAGAGGAGTGTCCATCCAATGATATAAGAACTACATTTTCTCTGTTACTAAATTATGAAAGTGTGTCCTGATCACAAGCATGGACAGATACTGTATGTTGTGTAGTGAAGGAGATGCCAGGGTTTCTTGGCACCAACTGCTGAAAATGTTAACTTTTTATCTTGGCCTTTGTAACTGTTTTTAACATCCTTTCAAACTAGAAGTGCAAAACATTACAATAGGAAGTCAAAAACAGCTAAAGGCAGATTTCTGCATCCTTTCCTTATTAAACAATATGACTGCACCTCCCACACAATCCCAGCCCCCTTTATGTTGGGATGGATGTTAAACAATGCATCTTTGAGGGTACTCAAACAACCTGGCCCCTCAAAAGTTCTACCATTTTCCAAAGTATTCCTCTTCATCGTATTTTGTTGGATTGAACTGTTAGCTACACTACTCTTTTTGCAACTTTTGGACTCTTGGTATCTGTAAGCTTCCTGAAAACGTGCAGAAATATGGATGAAATTAGCACAAAGTACAGGCAGAAGGCTTCATCCTTATGCATATTGGACGTAGAGCATAAATGAGCCAACTCGTAATGGATAACAGTTTACAGAATGTTTTTTTAATAATGACTATTTATCAGGCTTTTTATATCTTTATTAAGATAAGAGGACAATGGATAAAGTCTGAAAACAGGAGGGTGAACGTGGGGGTGACAGGATGGCAACAAATGATCGAGGGTGGCAGTCGAACCGAGGGCAATGCTGTGAGGTCTGGTACAGTGTCAGTACACGGTGCACATGATTTAACCGCTGAGCTAAACCAGCGCCCCAACAGAATGTTTTTGTTTGAATTATTGAGGAACAGAGTTTGGCTTTGTGGTTGTACGCCCCATGTACAGAGGCGACTGTCCTCATCACAGCAGTTGCTGGTTTGACCCCCAGCAACAAAGCTTGGCTACATGTCTTCCCCTGCGCTTCCACTCCTCACATTTCCTCTCTTCAGCTGTCCTGACTGACAAAGGTGAAAAAGCCCCAAAGTTAACACTAAATAACTAACGAATAAGGTAAAACAAAAGAATAAAGAAAAGAAAACACTATTTGCAGTATTTTAACATCGCCTTAAGCCCAGGATGTCTCTCTTTTTAAAAAAAAATTAGTTACAAAAAGGTTCATAAAGACACAGCCGGCGTCTTGCGTCCTGCATTGAACTTCTCTCTGTGCTGCCTGCAGGAAGGTAGACAGAGCAGGGAGAGAATACAAACTGCAGTATGCTTTATCTATAAAGTCATTAGAAGATTTTGCTCTCCGGAGCCTGACTTCAGTGGCCCATAGATCAACTGTGTGCAGCAGTCCTCCCTTGTTCCTCCTATCTTACTGATCACATCAGATCAGCATGCCGGAGTGTTTTTTTGCCTGGCTGGCTGGGTGGGTGGCTTGGTGGGCAGACTTCCCACGTGTCTCCAGTGATGCCATGGCACTTGATCAATCACCTGAGGCAACTCACCGGGGACCCATCGGAGAGGAGAGGAGGGACGAAAAAGTGAGGAGAGAGGGTGTCTCGTTTGCATGCAGGATGGCAGGCAATGCATCAAAAGATGACAGCGATCCCATTCTTCCTTAAATAAGAGTGGTGAGACTCTGGCTGGCTGTGCCTTAACTTTAATCATTCATCTAAATAACTGTTCCAGAAGTCTGCGACTGGAGGGGGCCTGCAGCGCCAGGCAGGCTGCCATGGGCGTGGGGGAGTATGAAAACTGACGCTGTGCTCTTGGATTTCTCATTTGTAAATGTGTAAACATATATTTAAGTCAGATTGCAAAGGCACAAAAGCGCTTGTACTCATCACCCACAATCCTCCCCCTCTTTGCCCCATCTCTTTCTCCTCCTTCTTTCTTTCTCTTGTAGATGTATGTATTGAAAAGGTTTCAATTCATTGAGGTTAGACTTAGCAAAAAAAAAGGTTCCAAAGGAGGTGCAGGGTACTCGGGTTCTGGCAGCCTGAGCGACGTGTTGAGCAGCTAAGTGACAGTGATTGATGCCCTCTGTGTTTCGCAACTTATCAAGCGCATATACACACTCACTTGTCAGACAGATAAACAGCAGAAACATTTGAGACAAATAAAGAAAAAAATAAACACAAGGGACTGGTAGAAAAACAAAATGGAAAAAAAAACTATCTGCATAATGAATAGATGAGATGGAAAGAGGGAGGGAGAGGAGAGATACACATTCCCAGCGGGTGAAACGGAGCCTGGGAGACATCGGTTGGGGAGGGATGCAGGGACACATGGGCCTGTGACGACTCCGACAAGTCACCCAGGCGGCAAAATAAAGCCTGGCTTCCTCAGATTTGTTTCCAGTGCTCATCAGTAGGAGAGCTGGATGACGGATGGACTGGCGCTGGGCTCAACGCGAGCGTGTCAAAGTTACTCACCATAATAAAGACCTGCTCGTTTTCTTTCCATTCGCTTCCTCTTTTTACACAGCCACCTGCACTCCCTCTGCCCAGAACCCATTTCATTTCATTTCATTTCAATCTGCCTTTGTTTGTCTTCCTCCTACCCTCTTTTCTACATCCTTCTTTATTCTAAACTCTGATGCATCATCCAGCCCTCCATTTCTTCATCTCGTTTTTTAATTTCATCCTTCCTTTACCTTCTCTTTCTTGCATCCTTCCATGTCTTCCTCCATCCAACCATACATAACTGGAATTATGACCAGCTTTGACTTCAATCTTCCCTCAGTCATTGTCCATATCTTTTCTCCATTCCAGCAACCTTTCCTTATCTCCATCCATCCATCCATCCATCCATCCATCCATCCATCCATCCATCCATCCATCCATCCATCCATCCATCCATCCATCCATCCATCCATCCATCCATCCATCCATCCACCCATCCATGCATCAACCCAATCATGACATGAGCAATATTAAGACCTCAAAACCATACAGTATAAGAAGTAAACATAGCCTTTCATAGGCTTAACCTTTTAGGTCTGGAAAGTTTCGACAGTGTGCCTTAAACCAGCAAGCTTTTGAAACAGCAGCGGCTCTAATCATTATTAAATGAAACTCTCGTTGTATGGAAGTAAATTAGGATATAACTTAACTCGTCCCTTGATTTGTTACCTCACCAAACATTTTATGAAGAAGTCCAGGGCTTGACATTAACTATTTTGCTTACCAGCGACTGTGGCAAGTAATCACTCAGCATTTTCACTAGCCACAATTCTGTTGCTGGGAATTTACCTTTAACAAAATGAAAGTTAACTGTTCGACTAAAATTTACTTAAACTAGATTTACAAATTTAAGGGTCATTATTAAATATCTAACTCTGATAAGGTTGTGTGTTAAGCTCCCTTTTACTAAAACATGCCATCTATTAAGACAAAGACATAAAAGGATAGCTTCTTATTGCATGGAATCAAAGTGTTGTAGTGGTGTAGAGGATTAATTGTTAAGACAAAAAATAAACTGAAAAAACTAAGAAAAAAAAAACACTGCTTAAATATTTAGCAGTAAACAATACAGGTGCCCTTTCCATATTAAGTCCTGATCGTCTTACTCCTGTAAATAAGTCATAATCTGGGCTTAAACAGACTTTTACATTATACTACACTAGAATGATACTGTGTTAATGATTGAAGTCAATAATACAGTCAACATGCTTCATAACTTGCAGCAACAGAATCTGCCGGTGTTTTGGTGTGAATGGTGTCCGTTTTAACTGGCGACTTTTAGCCTAATGCAGTCCTCACAAATGCCTTTTAGATTTTCATTCAAGAAATATCTGATGAGTATATTTCAACATTATAATAAAAAAATAAACAAGGACTGTAACCACGACATACACTGACACATTTGTCTGAAAGGCGAGATTACAGGGTCACTCCTTAAACTGAAACACTGGTTACTTCGAAACAGTCATGATCCTGTGTGAATTCTGTAGAAATCTTGCGTTGTCTGTTCTCAGGGTTTTGTTACACCTTTTATGTACGGCTACATTGCTTTTCTGGTTCATGTCTCCACCATGTTCTACAGTTGATCACTAGGATGCAAGAGCAGGGCAAGAGGCCTCATAAATGGACCAATGAGCAAACAACTGTGGTAACATGTAGTAACAGGTAGTGTTCATGGGAGTTGTAGTGTAATAGTGTCATATTGCAATGTGTTTATTATTTTAGATGCATTTTGAGAAGACTTCAATTGAAAAATATAGTATATATAAAAGTTAATCCAAAACTGTGGAAAGCCACCTGTATATGGCGGGTGTTAATGTCAAACCCTATATTAACCCTTATTACATTTAAAGACAAAATCAATAAAACTCAAGAAAATAAAAGATCACATATTCATTAGCTTTAAAGCACATCTGTATAGTTACCACATGCAGAAAAAAAGCCATTTAAGAAGCTTTTCTCAACTTAGCAGGATTCCTAGGGACCTTTGATTCAAGCACACAGGCTAACCCCATCCATATAATGAAATCAAGCACTCTAGATTCTGCATAGAAATCCATAGTTTATGATTGGATGCTGTCTCTAACACCATCTCCATTCTTACTTCTGAAGATGCCAGCCACTCTATAACGAATAGCAATACACAGAAACGGCATTTTTGGCAGGAAGTCCTTTCTCATTAACAGCTGACCACACAGGAAGTCCCCAAAATGTAATTTAATTTTAATTCTGAATTAAAGAGGAATTAAAAATCTCATTTAAACGTAGCCAGTGTCTGCAAAGTTGAGGCCTAAGAGTAGCTCCTGCAGCAGCTTAATCTCTGCCATCATTTTAGCAGTCTTTTAGGTAGACCTGTTGTACATGGTTAAGGTGATCTCATCCTTAATCTAATCTCATTGTTTGCCCTTGTTTTTCATCCTTCCCTTCTCTACTTATTTCTTATGAGTCAAATCTTCACTCTCTCTGTCTCCCAAGAAAAACAAAACTGCGACTTGCTCCTGACTCTTAACCACAATTTCTGCAGCCTCTTAACCTTAATTCAACCCCTTTCAATCCTTACCTTCTTTCCACTTTCCTTCATCCCTGATGCATGAACCCCTACCTTCCAGTGTCTTACCCTGGTTTGGAAGTCACACGACTTTGGGTTGCAATAGGTTGATTAGACAAAGATGAAAAGATTTAGCATTCCCATGTCTGCCCCTTCCCTGCTGTGACAGATGCTCTCTCCCTGGGTTTAAGGCCTAAGTTGGGTGGGGGTTGATTGGGGGCCGAGTGGGGACTTCGCAGGGCCAAAGCTCAAAGCTGCAAGGGGATACAAGGCTCTCCGACTTGGGGAAGACTGTCTAAACCAGGGCTGATGGCAGAGTTAATTGGAAAGAAAACAGTGGGTGGTGCCAGTGAATACAACCCCTCGGAGATGCTGGCAGCAGGGCAAGGCGACATTCCCCCTGTGTCCTTCAAGGTTATGCACACACATGGAAACACACACCTGCTACTGAGGCAGAGAGATGAGGCTGGTGTGGTATTATTTGCATAGAAAGAACTAGATTAGCTGCTGTATGTCTCTCTTGTGGCAGAGTAATTTGATCAAAAGTAACTTGACTTAAATTTGAGAGGATGTAGGACCAAACGACAATAACTGCACTTTAGAGCAGACAATATGTAGTAAGTTTTCTCCCCTCTGCCTTCTGGATGCCTTTGCCAGCGTATAAATCACCCTGCTTCAAGGACACAGCATCGGGACCCCTAACTGGGATCTTTCACATCCACCATCTGGACACTGAAAAGCAGAGTGCTGACCAGCGGCCCTGCTCTCATTCTGTTCCTCAGGACGAGACACCAGACGGGGGGATGGTGGGTTCATACTGTAGACAGAAACCTAATCAATCTAAAAAAAACTGCTTAGTTTGGACTGAACTTAATAAAAAATCCTCTCTGGTGAAGAAGAATTGTTGAATATTGCAGGAATGATGTGGTGAAAGGGAATGAGGGAGAGACAAAGGCTGGGAGTGCAGGGAGAGAGGTTGTCATTGTGTCCACTCATCCAGAACTGTCCAAAATATTCATTCAAACACTCCCTCCCTCGCTCTTTTCTCTGTGCTTGTCCTCCTTCAAACTCAGTGTCTCTCCATCATTGGACTCGGTTTCACACTCCAAGACCCAATATTGAAGCTGAACAAAAATAAGACACACAGGATTGCCTTAGCCCAGACAATTGTGTCTACTGAGGTCATTTTCTGTCATGGTGTCCACTGGTGTGAGTAGGCCTGTAACTCTCTGGGCTGTCTGTCCACTTCTACTGTTTGTTTGTTCATCAGGTTAAAATCATGACAGAGGACGTCAGTGTTCCTTTCTCGCTCCTTCTCTTTGTGATGGGACACTCGTTTTGTTTCAGCTCAGGTAATTTTACCTGCAGGGCGCTGCCCAGCTGCTGATCACTTGGTCACTGTCAGTACACAGGTGTACACACAGATGCATAGAGCCCACACACACGGATCACTACACCACAAACACACATTCACTTCAACACATTGTGGCCTCTAAGGCGAGATACATATTAAACCATAGAATGTTTAAACATGGAGTTCTGAAGAAATGCTACATTCAAATTCATGCTAGTTTTCTGTGACTAAAAAATTCAAGCGGCAACCTCCGGTCTCAAACGATGAAGCCCATGCAGAAGTGTTCTAAACTGCAGTTCATCAAGAACCCGCTTGAGGCTGGCTGCAGAAACACCAGAAACCACATAGACACCAATTTTAAAGAGGCGATTTTTGCAGCATTAATAAACATGTTTACAGCCTGGTTCAAAAAACGTCTTGGCTCTACGTAGCTAATTTTTCGATCAGCACACACTGTACGGGGGGGGGATTTTTTTCTAACGTGACAGATCAGAAGATATCAAGATTACAAGTTTTTGCCCAAATAAGGACATGACTGACTTGACTGCGGGATGGGAACACATAGCTGTAGGATCAAACTCTGCCCCTTTATGTCACACTATGCCAGGTTGAGTTTCCAATACGGCTGCCGCCGTCGATTGGCATCAAAACGGCACTCAGGAACAGATGCGTGATGTCACGGATACTACGTCCACATTTTATACAGTCTATGGTAAAAACCTGTAAGTGGTCTCCCCTTGTGTGTCAAGATCTTGAGTTGACAATTAACTAAGACAGCAAAATGTCCCATAAAACAAAACCAATCACTCTCTTATAACTAAGGATGATACGGTTAATGGATCTCTGACAGCTAACTCACTCTCATTGCTGTATAGCTGCAGTTTGGTGAGACAGTAAGAAGAAATAGTTTCCTCTCAGTTCTCTGAGAGCCTGAAGCAGCAGATTTGTATAAAGTAAAATTGTGTCCCTGCTATGAAAGCTACATTTGTATCACTGACCTGCTCCGGCTCACTCTGCTCGTGTTGATTCAACAGCGATAAAAGTCTGTGGACAGTGGGAGACTTGTGACTAATAGTCCAGCAGGATCGGTGGTTCAATTACCGCGTGGGGCAGCTCTCCTCTGTCCCTGGGCTACACGCTTTACTGGAATAGCTTCAGTAAACACACACACACACACACACACACACACACACACACACACACACACACACACACACACACACACACACACACACACACACACACACACACACACACTCACTCAGCTTTTATAAATGTGATGTCACTGACCAAAGGATATCAAAGCTGATACATTTCTCTCTCTCTCGTTTTTTTTCCCCTCAAAGATATGTCCAGAAGAAACGTATTGGAAGATTGGATATTGGCACTATCTAAATGAATGTTTTCAGGCCTCGGGGAGGCTCGCTGCACCGTCTGGGTCTTTAAAAGAATCAGGGGACAGCTGATGAAAAGCTCGGCAGAAACAGTTTATCCACAATGAGGAGAGAAAACACAGGAAATGAATAGTGACCTGAGACGTCAATGTTGGCACTTTCACAGAACTCTTTTGACAGTTCAACGCTACAAATCTCAGCAAGTCTCTGCAGGATTCAGAGTTTCACTCGGCTGGAAACTGGTCTTTTGTAAACTTGAATCTGAATACTTCTTATGTGCAAAGAAACAAGACCTCATACTTTATTTAGCACAGCCTAAGTTTGCACAATATGCACACAAAAGACAAAACAGCTAGAATCAACACAACCAGCTCGGCCTTGGGAGAATGATGAATGCAACAAAAGCATGACTAGAATTTTTTAAAATCTCCAACTTCCAACCAGACCTTCACTGACAAAACTGAGCAGACCGACACAAACACACACACATGCCCATACGGCGCTAACGCGAGACGGGTCTGAGGATCTGGCGTGTTTCCAGAGCAGATGGGTGGGTTGGGTCGGGGAGTTGGGTGGGCTTGGTGGGTGGGGGGTGCATGAGAGCGCCAATCTGTCATTTCTAACAAGCCAGGAGACTTGGAGCCAGGGCAGGTCACAGACACAGGACACACACACACACACTCACGCCCACTCCTCATCCTTACACCGGCATCACATTCCTACTGTGGCATTCCTGCTAATTAGAACACAAATTAATGATCCGAGTCAGAGAGACAGGCCGGCTCTGCCTCCCCTTAGTCAACATTTAGCCTTCCTCCTCGTCCCACTCCTCTGCACTGGCTTCCTCTTCTTCTTCTTCCTCTTTGTTTAATCCTTGTCTTAAAATCCCATTTCCCTTTTTCTCTTTCTTCACCTCCTCCTCTGCAATGACAGATGAGAAAACACTCTACGAGAGGTTTACAAACACAACCTGTTTCTAATTTGTCAGTGAGAGAAAAGAGGCATTATGTGCAGCTCATGTTTTGTTAGAATCAGACGCACATTGAATCTGGGTTGTACGATGTAACAAAGTCACAGCTTCGGAGCAAGCACCTTGGTTGTAAATAAGTGTATAATGCTGAAATGAATGCAAAGAAGTTCACATTTTAAGAGGGTTTATTGAAAACTTTCTTCAGGATACTCTTTCGAAACCTCTACCACGTTGAAAATAAAGTCCAGGAATGGGATTTTAATGCAAGTCTGCCCTAAATATTTTATCAACAAGCCAGATTGTCAGATTTAAAGCAACACTGAGGAACTTTCTGTGTGTATTGATTTTGGCGCCCCCTGTGAACAAAGCAGTCACTGTTATCTCTTTTCTGATCTTGTCATTTACATGTGTTAGGACCATAGACTGTATAAAATGTGGACTTAGTATCCGTGACGTCACCCATCTGTTCCTGAGAGCTGTTTTGAAGCCAATTGACGGCGGCATCCATATTGGAAATGCGGAACTCAACCAGGAAGAGTGTGACGTAGTGTGAGCCTCCTAGCCAACAGCTATGTGTTCCCGACCGGGAGTCACGTCAGTCATGTCCTTATATGGGCAAAAACTCGGAATCTTAATATCTTCTGAACCGTCATGTTAGAAAAAAAACCCCCGGTACAGTGTGTTCCGATAGAGAGATTAGCTGCGTAGAGCCAAGCCGTTTTTTTTAACCAGGCTGTAAACATGTTTAATGCAGCAAAGATCATCTTGTTTTCCCATTCATGTCTATGTGGTTTCCGGTGTTTCTGCAGCCAGCCTCAAGCGGATACTTGATGTATTGCAGTTTATAACACTTCCGCATGGGCTTCATCGTTTGAGACCGGAGGTTGCCGCTTGGTTAGGACAAGCATTCTCACTGTGCTTCTTTATGCAGTCAAATTCAGCCTATAAACCCACTGAGAACCTGACACCCTCTCTGCAACACTGGTTTTGAATATAAAAATCTTATTACATAGAAAAATAAAATCATGTGCTGAGGGTGCCATTTGCTTTTGTAGGTCATAAAGAAGCATTAGTATTAAATTCAGTCTGTTTCATAACAAGCTAAAAATCCTCACAGGAGCTTTAACTTCTGATTTATTTTAGGTTTGAGACTAAAAGCTTTCACACAGACTACCTGTAGCTGCCGGAGTGAGGACTCTGTCCATCATAAACAATTTAAACATGTCTGCTTGAACTATGTATGTCAATGTGATTGGTTAATTTGTGAACTTTTATGGTGCATTTACATGCAAATATCAGATACATCACTACAGGAAATATGTGATTCTTAGAAATAAACTGGGTTAGCTTCATGGCAATTTTGAAATAAAATGCTGATAGTGTGGGGCAGTGCAGGGCAACCAGGATAGGGTTATACAGAGAAGTGGTTCATGTGATGCACAAAAGTTCTGTAGTAACTCATTACAGTAACATCTGCATTTTTACCTCTCTTTTAATGATCTTTTTAATCACTTGCCTATTAAGTTGATAGAATGCTGTATTTACTATTAGGTGGGCCTTTTTTAATATGCTTTGGCTGTTGTGACTAAAACCCCGTAAAAAAATATGCAAAGGGTAATATATAGTGAGCATGTGGCTATGCAAACTAGAATATGGATAGGGTGAGCATGACATCAATATGAAGCTCTGAAAATTAAGTTAGAAAAGGTAAACGGAACTTCTGCAAGACTATTTATGATTACTTCTATCCTCTTTAAGTTCTCCTTCTCAGGGTGTTGCAATTGACACACCTTTAAAAATAAATGAGGCACATGTCACAACTTTTCACATTGCTGCTATCATCACTACCCCTCATGGTTTATGTTGCTTTGTTGTGATCAGAAGTGTAGAGTTGTGCTCACAAGCTCTGCAGAACAGGATCTAATATTAAAGAATCCTTCATGTTGTTTAGCCTGCTGCTTTAAGATGCTAACAGCCACTAATGTTTTTTTCTACAGTGTCAACAGGCAGAGGGGAAATGTGCTGAAATTTGACATGTGCGATCAGTGTCCCTCAGTATTAAATACCAGTGTTATATAGACTAATCAGAATCAAGTATTTAACACAGCCGAGTGAGTAATCAATCTTGCGAACTGTGTTTTCAGTTGAATGACCGGGCTGCTGAAAGATTTGCATGATGCAAACATGTAAATGTAACTAAAGCTAAATCTAAACAGGCAGTTTAATCTCAAGTTGTCCCTTTCAGATCCTGCAGCCTTTGCCTTTCTAACATGACTTTGTTAGCATTAGTATGAAATTATCAGAGCATAACTTGAAACAGCTCTGAGAAATGGAGTGTGTAACTTGCAGAACAAGAGCTTGCAGTTCCCTCTCGGTGCGCTCTGCTGAATAAATTGCTTGTTTTGCGATTGTATCTGTTATTCTTTCAGGAAACCGCAGTGATAAATTCTGGGGCAAAGTCACAGAAAACCACAACAACACAAACAACAAACTCAATCTGGCAGCGCTCCTCAGCGGCCCGGGACACCTTGCCCACAATGCATCAGTGCAGGGGCTGACCTTGAGTACTAGGCATTAAGGTTAGGAAGCATCATTAGTTGTGCTCTCTCCACAGCAGTGCTAAGAATAGGAACATGGACACAATCACTCACTCATCTTCATACATCTTTCTCTCCCTGCTCTCTTATCTTTCTCGAAGTCATTATTTTTGGCCAGGGTTTACTGGAAAGAATACAACACCTCAGATTTCATGTGCTCTTAAAGGGATAGTTCAGGTTTTCTAAAGTGAGGTTGTATGAGGTATTTATCAGTAGTGAGTGTACATGTATTGGATAACAGTCATCCTGGTCCTTGTTCAGAGGCTGTAATTTCTACACAGCAGCTAAGCTATGTATTTACCGCCGCAGATGAGGTCACAAGAAAGACATACTTTGGCCACATAGAAAAAAAGTCCTACAAAGTAAAAAAAAATCACAAAAATCCCAGCCACTGTGGGAGTTTTCAACCAGCTGTGAAAGACATTGAAATCAACAGTGGCGCTTCTTTATAACCAACAAAAGGCTATCAGGAGTATAAGCAACACAACTGAAGATTTAAACATGTAATTTCTAAAGCCTTTAACAGCTTAAAGGGGTAGGTAACAGATCAGATGATCGACAGCACGCTGAAGAAAGAGTCTGTTTTATGTTTCAAAGGAAATATTTACAGTGAGTGATACATTTAACTGTGAAAGAAAGCAGCGTAAGATTTTTCATAAAAAAGTAGTGCCATGGCATGTACAGGACAAGATCAACAAAGCAACCACTTTGTCCACAGGGGTTGCCAAAATTGTCAATAACCAAAATCTTCTTCCAGCAGCTTTAAGTGTATGCTATTGTTTTGAGTATTTTCACTTTAACTTCAGGAAGTCTTCTCCCTCTGGATCATATTCTAATTTGTAAAGTGGTCGGTATTCCTACACATATACCGTGCAGAGGTTTATGTGTTGTCTCTTCTACAGACTGCAGACCCAAACAGCTGACCAGAAGTTGCATGTCATAATACAGGGCTGTTTAGGGGTTAAAAGCAACACTGAAAATATTCAGAGACATAGCGTACACAGACAGAGGATTTGAACCTGTACCGCCCCCTCACTCTGATGACTCTCCATTAGTGCATGCCTGTTAGATCTAGTTTGTGCATGTACAGTATGTGAATTGCTGTCCTACATGTGTGTTGCATGTTTAGTAACAGGGTGTACAAATCCAAATTCCCCTCTGAAATGAATGAAGCAAGGCTTCTTGCTTCTAAAAGACATATATTTAGCTGCTGAATAAGCCTACCTGTAAAAGCACTTCAGTTTGAGCGTATACTATTTTTGAGTACTGTCACCGCCTTGTCTTGACATCATAGAGCCCTTTCCTTTCGGGGCTATGTTTTAACTGCAAAAAGATCCTGTGTTTTTCTCAATGCATGCAGCTTACAGTATCAGATCAGGTGTTGGGCCTGCTGCAAGAGAAGAGAAGAAACAAAAGATTGCTCAGCCTGTGTGGGGATACAGATTGGTCACAGATAAAAGTATAGAGTCAAGGGAAAGGGTGGACTGACAGTAGCCTGCAATATTCAAAACTATAGGGTACTTTTTCACTGAAATATGTATTATTATTTTCTTATATAAGACGTTTGTGGCTAAAGTGCGTGGTACTGTGACCCTATCCATCCACCCAGTGTATAACTTAGCTTCTGTGCAGAAACTCCGACCGGCTTCTCTCAACATGGACCATGCTATTGTACAATTAAAAAGTACAACAAACAACCCTGCTTAGAGTCCAAACTGTCTCTTTAAGAGCATGTTTTTCCCATATGACTTTTTTAAGTGGATAATTTAATGTATTCATGACCTTTTCTGCAGCAGTTCAAGCTGAATCAATACTAACCAAATAATCATGTTGACCATTTTATATGTGGTACATTGACTAATGACAAGTACCTCATACAACCCTACTTCAAAAACCTGTACTATCCCTTTTATTGTGACAAAATAAGAAGTGGAACAGCTGTTAATTTAACATAGATAAAAAGTGGAAACTATGTCTACAGAAAATATCCATCATACATCACTGTTTTCCTTTAAAACCTAAATCAACTGAAATACTTCCCAAACTTTCCCTTTTCTGTCCTTCTCTCCAAGGATCTTTTTTTTTGGATGAGATTGCATTTTGTTTTCTCTAAAATTCTTTAGTTATATTGTTACATGCACCACACACCAATTGTTCTTGTTTGATTGTCTCAATGTCCCAGGTCTTGTTATAAAAAAGTCCCAGAGGTAGTTTGTCAGCAACTGAAGTGCAGTCGCTTTGATTTTTTGGAAATAAATAAATGCACCGTGCTCGTTTGAGTCAAGTATGCTGGAAAATAACACCTTACTTGGCGGGGGAAAAAACATATTTTTTTAAAAAAATGCACACAAATCACCTGCTGGTATCAGCCCACACCCTCCATCTCTGTCTTCTTTGCTTCAGTCCCAGTTGGGGCTCTGGCTCACAATCAATAGCTTTCACTGCTAAGCCAATCTGCAATAATAAAGGCATTACAGACAGGGAAAAATAACACCAAATCCTATTAAATATGAGCGATGGTTTCTTCCCTTACATGTCTCGCTGTCTCTTGTTGCCTAGGTGAGCAGGGAGCCGCTCCGTTGGACAAATCTCAGCGGTTGGTTTGATCCCTAAATGTTGGGGGCTGATCAGCGGGCTCAGGATCAGGGCCCCATATTGTGAGTTACAGGTAGAGTCTGGAGCTTAGCATTCAGCTCCACTTTCCCAGCAGCCATGTATATTTCACAGGATTGTCTTTTATATTCAGTCTGTGGCTCACCGGAGCACTCATCTTTATTTCATTTTGTGGCATTTTTTAATTTTGGCAGAGGTTTTTTTACACCCTCCTCCTCTTTCTGTACTCCCTCCTCCTCTTTCCGTACTCCCTCCATTCTTCTGACATCTCCCTCTGCTGACTGAATCAGTAATGACATTATACATCTTTCACTGTGGAGCTTTCAGGAAAGACAACAGGAACTTCCAGCAGTAAGATTTCAGTCTATACTACTCCTTGCATGAAAGAGGAGATATTCTATAAACTATACCATAAGTTGTGTTGCTAAATCACCTATTTTCATTTTTGTCCACAAAAAAACATCCAAATAACCCATGTCTCAAATTTATTGTCACTTGTTTAATTAAAAAAATACACCTTTTAGAAAGATTTTAAGAACTTATGATGTTTCAATTTGTTTCCATTCACCCACATCCCCTCAGGTATTTTCTACCTGCTCCTAATTGGATTAAGAAATGCAAAAAATTTGGTATTATGTGCTCAGGTTTTAAGATATTTGCTGCCGAGGTGCCTCAGACCTGAGCTGAATGATAGAAATACAGATATATATATATATATACCAAGCTTGCTACATGAAAATACCAAATGCTCGAAAATTGGCTTTCTGGTACCATTGAGATGATATACTGTTGATAAGTTTTAAAGTTCTTCATTAATAATAATGCACCCAGTTCTAATCGGAACCTGTATTTTGACTGTAAACAAGCACTTTAATGTATATTTCCCTCTTAAATAATGGAGGAAAACTATAGAGAAGCATAAAGTTAAAAAGTCAAGGGAAGTAAAGAGCACACAACTTTAGGGAGATTTCTAGCACCAGAGTTTCAGATTAAGAAATGACAAATGAAGACCATGATTCATTTTTCTGGCTTCAGCATCTCACCTCAACCCTCTGTTGTTTTCCAAACAGATCCAGAATGACGACAGAGCTTTTCTGATGATGTCAGTGGATTTGGCTCTAGATTTAGAGTTTGTCAGTGGTCTTTGTGGAGCTTAGTACAGGCCAACTGGACCACAACACTTTCCTAGTTATTTAAAGATACACTGAAATGGAGCCCTCTTGATGTTGATAGAATTATCTACAACTATGCAAAGTAAAAAAGAAGAGGCACAAGAATTAAGTGCATGCCATTGTTTGTGCAAGCTACTGTAAAAACCACCCTGAAATAGTTTTATGTGAACTCTCCAAAAGAAAATCAAGAGTGGAGTTCTGTTTTATTTTATAGTGGATTCTGCTGCTGTTGCATAACCTCAACCTCTTCTTCTGACATTAAGTTAAAATGGATAAATCTGGGAGTGATCTAACTTTTGAAAATACTTAGTTTGGTTCTGAGCCTTGAACTAACCTCCGTCTGAGCAGATCGAGAATAAGACCTTATAAATGCACTGTGAAACTCTTCAATAACCATCAATAACTATGGCACAAAAGCTCCTCTGCTTGCTTGAACAAACAAATGTTATAAATGATACTGCTCCTGCACGTCTGAGTAGCAACACTGATGTCAAGCAAAAGTGAACCACAGTCTTGTGGAAATTGAATTTATTTATCTATTTGGACAGAAATAACCTCCCTTTTTATCAACATGCTACAAATGGAAAAGTATATCATTTTATTCACAAACACTCCTTCATGGGGCACATCAGGGGAACAAAATAAACTGAGAAACAGAGGACTAAATTTGAATTGATGACAAATAGAAGTGATAAACTGTCTGCTGAGCAAGCCACTGCATAGCATTAGTGATACCACTTATGATGATGACAAGCTAATTTTATCTAAACTCAAATAGCACTACAAATGTATTCTCCCATGTCTCCTGTGTGAAGTGTTTAGTTGGTAATGATACAGACTGAAACTGTTACCGAGGACTCTTTACGACCCGTAAAGGAAAACGAAAAAATCAGATTAAAAAAAAGAATGTAGTTAGTACTGATGACTGTCACTCTTCTCCCTGGGTGTGTCAGACCAGAACATTATCAGAAAATTTTCATCCAAATTATTAATTCTAAGCTGCACGTAAGACAGTTTAAAAAAGGAAAGATGAAATTTATTTACCAGGAAACATAACTTGCACTTGTACATGACATCCTGAGGAGAACTGTAAGTTCCTCACCAGAGCTTTAGCTGATTCATGCAGCGAGTCTGTTTTAAAATATTGACCAATTTGAAAAGTTATTCAGGTTTATAATGGACAGAAACTTCTAAGGGCTAATGCTTATAATCATTCAATAATTGAATTATTCAGACATAATAAAAAACTTTAAAAAATAGAACACATCTAGCTCTACAGTGCCCAAGAACAAATTAAAGTTTACTTGTAAGATAAAATGAAATCTGTAACTGCTTTACATATAAATTAATGATCCTGATGTTTACAATAATACAATTCAATTCAAACAACTAATAATGGATAACAATAATGGTAATATTAATAAGTCATTTGACAACTAGTGGTTCCGGTGACAATTAGTGAGAGCAACTATGTTCAATTGTGTGGTCTAAATGCATACATCCCTAGTCAGGATTGTGTCATTCAAGAAGCAACCAAATAAGTTTCCATTTTGTCCTGATGTTAACAACACAAAAATAAAATTCAAGCAGCTTGTCCAAAACAAATTCACAACAACACGTACATGTGGGAAACATCTGGGTCTTAAAGGATTGACATGTCTTTATCTAACATGACTTTCAGTCTGATCTACAAAACAAGTATGGAATTATTTGACAACAGATTGTAATCTCCTTTACTGCAATAAAAAAGAGACGTTGGGGTTTGATATCTCAATGAAGAACAAGAATGAAATCATTAACTACACCATTTGGCAGCAGAATCCAATCTTTGCTACATCTCATGTGGTAAATGAAAATGGGAGGGTGTGTTGATATCTCAACAAAGCACATTTGTTATCAGGGATGAAAATCAATCCTTACCAGAATAGAAATCATTGTGGAGGAAAATGAGCACAAAGACGCAAACAGAGGTGTTTTTGCTGGTGGGATGAGCACAAACAGTCAGATTTAAGACTGTTCAAAACACAATAGTTAAGCCTTTTTTTAATCCACGCCCTGTATAAAATAATAAAAAATGGAGTAGGTGATAGAGAAATGCAAAAAAAACAACAGGGGAGGAATGTGAATTATAGAATTGATATGGGTGACACGTGGGGGAGGGGGGGGGCTTGTTGGAGCTTTGACCCCACGGATTAAACTTCAGAGAAAATGACAGAAAACATTTATCAACTACATTCATTTCTAAATCTCATTTTAATCTCTCTTTAGTTGATGTGGCAATCTCCAAATAACGCACATGCAGTTAAATACAAATTGCTTTGTCTGATGAGATTTTCTAAGATGTGATAAACCTTGAGGCACATGATCATGCAGGAGCAAAATTTGTGGACACATCATTTTTTTAATATCACTCTGAGGTTAAATCTTCAAATGAATCTCAAGAATGATGTCAGGACGGTAAACTGAGCCATAAATTGTGGGTGTGTCACTCTTGAAGTCATGGTTTACTCATTCAAGGTCTACACAGCGAGCCTTCATACTAGGCCACGCATACAGTGGTATGTTTTTTTTAACAGTTCTATTTTACAAGGCAACAGGGTAGTCAATCTCTCCTGGATATCCTTTTTTAATCTCTTTCTTTCTTTCTGTCCTTGTGGTTGCATGTGTTTGATTTATGTGGCTCAGCAGGCCATCAGGACACAATGCCGGCCTCTCAGTACACCGCTGTCTGATGTAGCAAGACATGAGCTCACACTGGGCTCCTTATCTCAACTACAAGAAAATATCTAACTGCACAGTGACAGAGAAAAAATATGAAGGAAATGAACACCTAGAAAACAAGAAGAGTTAGGATAACACTGAAGATAACAGAAAGTAGAAGAGGGGAGCACTAAAAAAAGATACCAGCAGCTTTCTGAGGCCTCACAGCTGGTTCTCTGCACTTCATGCTAACACTAGCAAGGCAACATGGTCAATGCTAACTTACTGGGTTTAGCCAGTGTTAATTTTGCCTTGTCGCCACTTTAATTTAGCATTCATAGCATGCTATAACTTATTAGTAGGAGACATTAACTGCAAATTCCAGTTGTATAAAGCATTTCAATAAAAATAAGAAACACCACTGCAATGCCTATAGTTGGGCTAGATGAAATTCAAGAGCACCACCACAGCCGTTTTATCACCTTAGTGTCATTTGCTAGCAATAGAAAAATACACAAACCAGCAGGACTAGCAACCCAGTTGGGTAAGCTAATGGGGATATTTTACAATTTTAAAATGTCATTTAGCAGATGCTTTTATCCAAAGCGACGTACATACAAGAACAAAAACAACACAAGCAAAGATCTAGACAAGAGGAAACAAGTTCAGTAAGAGTAACACAGGGCTTCAAGTCCATTTGGATGCAGGTACTGCTTATCAGTGTAAAGGCAATGCACAAAAGGAAATAAGGAATATTTTTTATTTTTATTTTAGTAAAATAAGGAACATCTACAATGAAGCAACCAAACAATTTAAAACCATTATCATCATCAACAATTAACTTGTCATCACCACAATAATTATCAAAGTACCAAGTGCTGGGTCAATCAAGAAGAATAATAAGAATAAGAAAAAAAGCTTTTGGAAAGCCCTAGACATGATATCATAAGTTAGCGTTGGCCATGTGTTATCATTTCACTGGCATCTGAGCTCTAGCTAACAAGCTAACGACAGATAGGGTTGTTAAGTACAATATAGGGGAGCATAAGCAGCTTTTAGCTTCCAAACAGACATGCTGACATTTGTAGAGTTTTTAAGCTGCCAAAGTGTAACAACACTGCAAAAAGTCATAAGTAGCACACAACTCTTTCAGTGTATTTGTTTGCTTGTTTATCTAACTGATGTGAGAAATGCCTTCATGTTAAGAGAGGCCTTAGTGAGAAAGCTGTGGTTTAAAGTTTTGCTCTTTTTTGTGATACCAATGTTAACAAATGTACATGGTTTGTTGACCTCAGCTATTGAAACACATGAGTGCAACATTTGTCAGTCACTGTCAGCAGATGAAAGTTTGATAACACAAAGTAACCGTGTCTCATGTCAAATATTAATATAAAATACCATCTTCAAATGTAATACCTACGTAATATAAAAAAGTTATCTTTGAATGTAAATTCTTTCCTACAAATAAAATAGAAAATGTTAAATTTCCACAGTAGATCTGTTTTCTGTAGCATGATTTTTGAAAAAAGAAATCTCTGAAAACTGTGTTGAAGAGGCTGCAGGTTGTAGAGAAGCTTGTTTCCAAGAGAGAATGAGAGAAATGAAGACTGTACAGTCCTGTCGAGTGAACAGGGAGAGTCAAATGGATCACAGAGTTTGCAAATTAACTTAAGTCATTGAAGCGATCGGTCTACTCATCCCTAAACTGTAGTTAGTTTAACTTCACGCTGTTACTCATGCAACATCTTTCACCACAGCCACTGACAGGGACAGTTTAAGGTAACACAGTGGACACCTTTTCTACCTAAAGTCATGGAGACAGTTTCATCAGCATTCACTGGTCTGTTGCCCTCTTTGTTTACTCTGCATTACATTATCCACCGTCTCCTCAGCTGAACATACAGGCACTTAGCTCTCTGCAGTGAGACGTCCGGCCCCTCGCCGTGAAACATATGTGTCATTTTTCTCCGTCTGTCTGTCTGTCTCTGTCTGTCACTTCCAAGCCCTCATACTCTGTCTGGCTGTTTCTCTAGGTGCCACATTATGTCTCTGTCACTGGCTGGTCATGTCGCTACATGCAGGTCGGGGACCAGTCCAAGAGTTTGCCAAGGGGAGGGTGACATCTGGTGAGCAAAGTGAACTCAGGCCTCAGAAAACTGGTTTCCATCTGTGCTGTTCTGACCACATAATGGCACACGGAGAGGAAGGTCTTTTCATTTTGGATTTGAGCATGTGTGATCCAGCTGTGAGTGACAAGGACTGTCGTTCCAATTATCTGTGTCAAGGCCAGGGACTGAATATGGGTCAGAACCTCAAGTTTCATTCACTGACTTTTACTGAAAAGTGCTGAAATGTTGCTGCTAGCTTGTTCTGGATATTAATTAAGGATTGGAGGAAGGGGAAGTTATTCTAAGGGACTGCTTAATACCCATTATCAACATTTACTGAAAAACAGCCTTAAGGCTTTATCTTATTCAACACAGGAGGACTCTTTTATCTGAAGGAAAGTTTTGGTCTTATTTGCTTATCCATTTTAAAACAACCCATTTGAACAATTCCTGGTCTGGGTCATAGACTGTATGAGACATACAGTCTGTAGTCTCAGTGATGGTGTCAAGAAGCCCAAAAATTCAAAGACATACAATTGCAACTTATCTCAGTTCTCTGTCTTTAGCCAGCTCAAATTAATTTCACAATTAGATGCTGAAAAACTAATGCATGCATTTATATCAAGTAGACTAGACTAATGTAATGGTCTATTCATCGGCCTCCCAAAAATCAACTATCCAGAGACTACAACTAATTCAAAATGCAGCCACACAAGTTCTCACAAGAACAAAAAACCTGTCTTTAGATGTCTTCACTGGCATCCAGTCCAAGCTAGGATTGATTTTAAAATGATCCTACTAGTGTACAAAGCTCTAACTGGCTTAGCTCTTAGACAAAACATGTTTATCAGTTACACCTCAGCTAGAACTCTCAGGTCTAGCTGGGTCCAAGAAACCCATGAAGAAACCCCAAAGCAGGTGAGGCTGCTTTCAGTATTCATGCCCCAAGAAGAAGGAACACCCTGCCTGAGTACTTGAGAAGGACTGTATCACTGAGCACTTTTAAAAGGAGGCTTAAAAACCTATTTTTTCATCAGTCTACGCTTCAGCTTTTAGTTTGTGTGCATGTGTGTGTGAGCGCATCAACCTTGAGAAATGTATGTATGCTCTGTATTTTGTAAACTTGATTTTCTTTGAAATGTTATGTGTTATAATTGTGAAGCGCATTGTGTTGCCTTGTGTATGAAATGTGCTACATAAATAAAGTTTGACTTGACTTTGACTTGACGTGCTTATGGAATCGGTTATAGTAATGCTAATTCTCCCATTAGCCTTGAAAGTACCTTTTTCAAATTGTAGAGACTTTTTAAAAAGCCTTGCATGAGTCAGCCACACCACCCAAAAGAGTCTGGACTCGTCCCTGTTTCACACTAACTGTAGATTAATTATCGCCTTATCATAATGTATCGCCATATTTTACCTTTTTTTTAGCCTGTTCAGACACAAAAAGGGAGTCATCACTTTAACAAACACCCAGGTTATAACAGAGCTTTTCATTTATGGCCAGAGGAAGAGAAAACGGCATATCTAGTAATTTGGCTTGTGTGGGTGTTAGGCTCCATTTATTAAGATAAACCTTAAATCCTTGCGGTGCAGCTAAATATACACACATCTTAAGTTACAAGCTAGCAAGTGTCATCGGATGGTTCAGTGAGGACTTTGCACCCTAAATTAAGACAGCTCTTACACCGAGCTGGTGAAATGCACCACAGCTCCTCAACCCCCCCAAAGGAAACTGCTGAGAGAGCCATGACAAAGCAACGTGTGAAAACACAATTTGTGGACCGTTTCTACACGTTAGCATCCCCCTGACTGACAGCTACAGCCCTTCAGTGTAAAATCCCCTTGTTCAGATTCTGTAATAACATCAAAGGCATAAAGGTCCTCTAAGACACCCCTGATAGTTCAGCTCTGTGTGATGGGTATAACACAATTTTCCAATGTGAGGGCAGCTTAAAAGTGAGATAATTTTGTGATGTTACATTTACCCGCTCAGCCTCGAGTTCAGCTCACTCTCCATCCTCTCCGTCCTCAGACCTGACCTAGACTCCTTTCCAACTGACCCCCTATGGGCCAAGTTGGACCAAGTTGAAGGAGGGAAAGTCTACCCTGGCTGCTTCCGCACACACCATCACTCCCCCTCATGCCATCAATCTCCTCATCCCACCCCCTGCTTCTTCATGCTCCGGCTAATTAACTAAAAAACCAAGCACAGATTTTATATAATTCAGCAGCAAGAACTGCCATGTCTTGATCCAGAAACACCCAGAGAGAAACATGGTGACTGGAGCCAGAAAGCACCGGGAGAGGAAGGAGGAGGAAAAATATAAAAAACACAAGTCTTGTCTCCACCGGAGCACGAGGAACTGAACGCTGAAACTCTGAAATTCTCCTCACATATTTTACTTCTTCCAGGGCTACATTTTAATCAGACACACTAGCAAAGTAGTTGCAGGCTGGGCATGACCGGTGGAGGAAGCGGAAAGAGCCTGCAAGAGTAGAAATGGGGCGATGCGGAGAAAGATAGAGGCTTGATTGTGAAGGTTTTGACAGGCAGGTGGCAGGTGAGAGAGGTGTAAGATGAAAGACAGCGGGAGAGAAAGACTGAGGAATAGACTGAGAGGAGTGCTAGGGATCTGTGACCAAATGGTTCTGCAGAGTGCTCGACGCTCGGCAGAAATCTCCTGACCGCTCTCCATTAAGCTCCAGTTCAGGAAACAATATATAAAGAAAGTTCTGTTGAGGGAGAACAGTCTGCAGAAAACAAATCCGACGGAATAACAGCTTGTAGAAGCATATTTTCCTGCTTTCATCTCAATAATACATCCCATGTAGCTCTGCAAATCCTGGAAGGACAAACAAGAATGCAAACAAGGCTCCATTATTACATGTCTTCTTAAAAGACAACAACAGCAAATCCTGGAGATCCCTGTACGTCCAGAGGATTTCTGAAGGATCTTTTATTTATTAAGACAGCATGATTGCACGCTGAGGCTTACCATCGGGGTCACAATTCTTGCTGGGTTACCTATGTCGTTTTTTCCCCCCTCTCACCCTGCCTCCATTTCTCCAATAAATTCAATGCATGTCTGAATTAATGCATTACAAAGCCTGCTGGAGATATTAAAAAATGATAAAAACTAATCCCTCCTTCATGGACCCATCTGTGGCAGGGTCCTCACACCGCCCTGACCCTGAGCATTCTCTGCCGTCTGCACCATGAGTTATGATATTTGGTGTCGCTCGAATTACACATTAATATTTCATTACATGCACAAAATCCTGTTCTATATATCTCCCCCAGGTGTGTCACTATTAATCAAAAGATGTTGTGTTAATCCAAGGCTGTCTTATACCTTCTTACAATGTGCCCCACAAAAATATACAACTATTGAGTGACTGTGTGGAGAAGAAAAAACGCCTACAGAGTGCACCTACAGTGTATATAGGTTATTACAAGTAGTGCATGTAAACAGCAACACACTTACACACACAATCTGTCTTCTTTTTTTAAGATTCTGCAAGGTTTCAGCGCTCAGTGTGAGCCCGTGCTGAGTTCACATGTCTGTCTCTCGCATCAGTAAACACACATGAACACATCAGAATACACACTGCTATATCAAATAGCAAGAGCATGAAGCCCAGCGTGTGTTTTTTCCCCGGGGAGTCTGAGACGAGGCAACACATTGACCAACAGGGCAGCGGCGTGATGCCACGACTGGTGTTCCCCCCGCCGAGAGCTGAGCTGCTCATCATGCATGTATGAAACCAACACAGTGCCCATCATCAGGAGCCAAGCGTCCATCCTGATGAGATTTATTTTCCAAAGCTCGAGTCGGCTCCTCACAGCCAGGAAACGAGAGGGAAAGAGAAAGACAGAGGGAGGGGGAGATTAACACACTTCTCACATCACGACGTTGACAGGGGATGTCTCAAAGTGGAGCAACACCAGCGGAGAAATCCAAAGTAGGGCTGACCACTTCACACCCGGACCCTCCCTCTGCTGCTTTATTTATTAAGTCATGCAAAAGAGGACGACAACAACAGAACCCCAGTGGAGATCCAGGCAAACTAACAGTTGAATACATTATAGAAGAAAACAAACAAAGTACACTGCCTCTCACATTAAAGGCTCAATGTTTTGATTAGCAATAACTTTCAGCTTTTACATTTTTAAATTCAAGGCTTGATAACATCCAAATATCAGGACACTTACAGAACTTATTTCGAATAATAACTTCAGCATCAAACATGAATTCAAAGTCCTCAAATATTTAATATTTGAACAAAGCTTTATATTCTACAGCTGTGTTGGCTGCTTTCTGAGGCTGGTGTTATCTAGATGCTAAAAAGTCCAAACTGTGTATAGCAGGTATAATGTTGATCATATGTACACCAAGCAGCAATAACATCATGACCACTGATGGTCGAAGTGAATATCATTGATAATGGCGATAATAATTATACATTTTATTTATGTAGCACTTTTCAAAATACTACAGTACAGTCTTGGAAGTGTTTGGGGATACACTTCTAGAGGGAGGGGGCAGTAATGAGGAGGGCCCTGTCCCCCAAGGTTCAGTGCTGAAGAAACAAGGTTGGCATTGGAAGAGCAGAGACAGCGGGCAGGAGTGTGGGGGTGGAGCAGGTCAGTGAGGTGGGAATGGGTTTTTGTTATGGAGGGCTTTGAAGGTCAAGGGAGCAGGCAGGAGTGTGTGGGCAAGTGAGCAGCAGAATCTTGGATGTACTGGAGTTTATTGAGGACTTTGGATGATGAAGCATATAAAATGCTATTGCAGCAGTGGATTCTGGGTGTGGTGAAGACATGAATCAGAGCCTCAGCAGCAGAGAAGGAGAGTGATCGGCGGAGACGGGTGATGTTTTTGAGGTGGAAGAAGGCAGTTTTGATGATGTTATTGACATGGTGCTGAAATTATGGGCTGCTGTTGAATTGGACTCCTAGATTGTGGATAATCTCTCTACAATGACACCTGTCAGTGGGTACTTTGACAAGGACCAGACTAAGATGGCTGGAGTCAGATCATCTCCAAAACTGCATCTTGTGCGGGGTGTTCCTGGTCTGCAGAGGTCAGTTCTTACCAAAAGTGGTCCAAGGAGGGAGAACTTGTTACTCTTTCATGGCAAGGCTCACTAATGAAAACAAGAAGAAAGTTGGCCTGTGTGGTCCAATCCCACAGTCAGTTAAATTTCTGATTAACAACTGGGAAATGAGTCACTTCAGAACGTTCTAAATCTGGAGTCAGGAAAAGAAAGTCATCAAGATTGTTCTGATCACACTTAGATGAACAAGATCATAGATATGAGCTGTCAGTGATAATATACAAAAGTACATATCAGTGTTGTCTTACTCCATTTCATGACTAAGACCAACATCCAACTCGAACCCTGATTTTTAGGACTTCTAAATCCACTTGGACTTGAGCACTGATGACTCAGACTTGCTCATTGACTGTATAAGGACTTGAAAGATGCACTGCATGAAAAGCCAAGGAACTCGGATCTACACATTTTAGAGATTTTATTTTAATTTTTGCTTTTTTTTAGTAAAAGTTCTTGATAATTTTGGCATGTGTGTTCACCTTCATATGTGTTCCTATGCTGTCTAGTTCAGAAGAGTTACTGCCATGATGTTGAAAGAAGCACAACAAATCTTGCACTGTGTTTCCAAAGATGTGACAGTAAATGCAGCAAGAGCAGTGCAATGTGTGCAACATGTGATAGAACCATTGGAGAGAAGATGGAGACAACCACAAACTTTAACAGACTTCTGCCCAGAATTCAACCAGAAAAGAAAGTGAGATGCTAAAGTTAGCCTGCTTTGACTGTTGATTACGTTACTGTTAGTAAGCTGACTGTAATGTTGGCGACTAAAACGACTCTACCACTGGGTCCAAGATGTTTGTTAAAGTCTGATTAATATCAATTGGGTGGCAGGTGTTTGTTTGAGTGAATTGGACACCTACAGGGATCCAGCTGCAGCAGGATCGCTGAGTTGGCTCCCCATTAAGAGAGGAATGTTGTGCATCTAAACTCAGGTTATGGGAACTTAATTTGGACTCAAAGCTCAACTCTGAAGGTTTAGGGACTTGACTACAACACGGGTACATTTTAGATGTAAGTAATGAGGTTTGATACCCAGCTCTGCTGCCTGTAAACTTCTACTGCAGAAAACAACAAGACGATAAAATACTCAAAATGTGCTCACTTTGATTCAAAATTCACATTTTAAAGGTAACACTATGGATGAAGTCGTGCTCTCCTGCTCTGTTTCGGACATGGTACTGTGGCAGATGTGTGCCCTGTTAGTGCACAGTGTTAAAGGGCCATGACACACCCAGCTGTAATGTTTATCTGCATCAGTTAAGTGTTCATTCTCCCTCCTCTCTTCCTCACGCATGTAATACCTCAGCAGTAATTGCTGTGTTATAGATAAGCTCTTTGTCTATCACACTCTAGCCTTGACAACATGAGGAATCGGATACTTGTGTTCTCTGCATTTTACCCTGTTTTACCTCTCGCCTGCATTCTGTGTTTAAGCCTGTGCTTGGGGATAATTCATTTTATTCTGAGCATGCACGTCTGTGTCACATATCTTTGCAGCAAACAGATTACGAGTAATATTCTCAAATTGATTCCTTTTCAGGCGTTATCGTCTCCTCAGACATTCCCTTTTTTTGCCCCCCACAACTCCTCTCAGGCAGCAATTTTCCATAGTCGCTCCATAGAGCTTGGTGAGTCATACTCAGTACTGTTGTTATAATGGCTGCCCATCCATTGAGGTAGACAGGGATTCATTAAGATGCTGTGTGAGTGTGCGTTTTGCAGTGTGAGGAGAGCTCAGTTCAGGTCAGATCAGGTGTGGTTATTTTGACCTGGACCTCCATATGTGCTTTTCCTGCTCTGCTGTCACCCTCCTCCCCCTTACTTGAGGAAAAGAGGGAGACAGAAAGACAGAAACAGCAAATAGAGGAGGTCTAAAAGGAAAAGGAGATACAAAAACTACATCAGCCCACTAAAACCTCAGACATTTTCCAATCTTTCTCCGTATCCCAGGCTGGCAGTTGCATAGAGAGCCGTGTCAGAGACTAGTGGATGTATCAGGCCGTGAGATGTGAGAACCTCCTGGGGTTGAAGCAGCAGCTGTGCACAGACCTTCTTCTCAAGATGATTCTGGCAGTAAAGCTGGGTGGCATGGTCTGATGTAGAGCCCAGAGTTCTGCTTCTGTCTCGGTCTGACCGCGTTTCAACTGACGTACAGGAACTAAGTTTTGAACACAAGGTCGGGGATACTTTGTGCTCGTCTTTAAGCTGTGTTGTGCTGTAGAGGGATTATTCCTCTTTCTGTTTTTGTTTCTACAGGACCTGAAGGATTGTTTTCACCTAAAGAAAATGTTTCATTTTCACCTTTTCTTCTGGCTCTCTGACAATAAAAAGATGGAGTTTTTGTAATATTTTCTCAATATGGTGCAGGTTTCCACTATGCAGAAATTAGTGCAGTCATGTGACCTTGACCTCATGCTCGTTTCATTCTGACCCTGTACTGAAGCTGGTCTATAGTTTTTACAAACAGCTCTTACTTTATTATTTACTGACTAGAGGAACATTGTATTTTAGAGCATTTCATTAATTGCCTGGGCATGAACAACACAGTGCCATCTAAAGGTCACTCAGAGAGGGACACAATTACTAATAACTGTAGTTTTCTTGATCCACTTCTGCAGAATATTCCTCTGCACCACTGGTGAACTTATGTAAAGTGTCTGATCTGGTACAGGGGAACTCCACAAGTTCTCCCTGGTATCCTTTATGGTGAAATAACAGAAAGTAACAGTCAGCGTAAAACTAACTTCTAATGACTGCTTTCTGCACAGATGCAGTAGGGAGACCCCACTGCAGTATTCAAGGTTTGAGTCGTGTGAGACTCCAGAGCTCAGGTTCCATAAGGAGGAGTCTAAGCTCCGCGTGGTGAGGTGTGTGAATACAGTTTTTGCCCCACCAGGTTAAGCTTTATGTGTTTATGGAAAATAGCAAACACAAAATTATTGGCTGAGATACGTGACTTTCACTAAAATATTGTTTCAGAACAATGGACAGCCCTATTTAATGTGTGTCTGGTGTGTATGTATCAAACGCAGCATGATAAAAAGAACGGTTGTGTGTGTAAGAGAGACAAAGAGAGTGTGTGTGTTGGACTAAATAATGAGCCGTTACCTCTCTGGTTGTGTGCTAGATTGGACACTTTTTCTATGGTTTATTTATCTCTCTTTCCACAAGTAGCTGGCAAAGAATATGGAATACCTCAATAATATCAAAATGTGTACGTTATAGAATTATTCAGATGAAAATCTTGCACAGGACGTATATCACCCCTGTTAAATGCAAAACAATGAATTAATCCATTTCAGACAGATGCTGGCATGGCTGTGGTAAAAGAGGCACCCTTATACATTGTCTATGGAAATGCCCTACATTGAACTCCTTCTGGTCAGCTGTGACAAATGCCCTCACAGAGATCCTTCATGTTGTTGTTGTTCCAAAATGTTTTTCCTTATGAATATTAGCTGAAAAAATAGAGGGGTTATCTTTGACACAGATGACATTTGTAACATTGGGTTGTCTAGCTGCTAAACAGAGAATTGTTTTGAGCTGGAAGATTCAAACTCCAACCTGTTTTAGTGTCTGCAGCTGGTTAAAAGAGTTTGTAGACCTTATCGGGAAGGAACGAGCTGCTGCCACACTAATACATCTCGATCAGGGATTAAATGGATTGTGGGATACAGTTAGATCCTTCTTCAACTCCTTACCAGAGTAAATATGATATTAGTTCCATGATTGTTATGGTTATTTTTATATCCAGCCATATCAACATGAATTTACACTTTAAATGAACTTCAAGCATGCTTTAAGTATTTATTGATGCCCCCAACCTCTGTCGTCCTTCTGTTTTTTTTTGTGGTAGTCTTCTTTCTTTTATTTATTTTGTGTGTGTGTGTGTGTGTGTGTGTGTGTGTGTGTGTGTGTGTGTGTGTGTGTGTGTGTGTGTGTGTGTGTGTGTGTGTATACTGTTGGTAATGTATGTACGTAATGTATGTTTAAGATTTATGTCCTCTCATGTATGGAGTAAAAATGTATATATATTATCTATGGTTTATTTATCTCTTCCTCAATCGCAATTTTTTTAGAGACCGCCATGAAGCTCAGATTATAACTGGAATGCTGCAGTATTCTTTAAATTGGGGTTTTCCAATTATAATCAACAATATATGTTGATACAATGGTCTGTCTCACACAAAATAAAGAGTTGCATATATTGTATATTTACATTGCATTCAAAACCAAGACAACGTAGAACAGATGTTGTGTATTTAACATACACGTGGACTTTTCTTTCTCTAGTCTGAACAATATTACATCAATCTGCCCATGTCTTATGTATCTGTTTTGAAATTCCAAAAAGATTCCTCAAATGTTTTCCAAAATTTGCAGTTTTCCTTTTATGATGTTACTTTTTCTATCGCAACAGATGCTGATCAATCTTTAATCTATGGATCATGCCGGGATTGTTCACTTTTTCCATCCTATAGCAATTGCTCTTTTAGTTCAGAAATGGCACAGGTCCATAAGTGCACACTCACTCTTTTTAGTGATAATGTCTATACCCAGAATACCCAGAATGCAACATTTTGGTTAACAAGGGATCTCCAGTTTTGTAATTCAAATCAAAACCTCCTCCAGAAACTTCTGGCTATTACATTTCCTTAAGCAGTGAAGAAGTGTTACTTTAGCATTGTTGTATTTGAAGCAAGTGTGTGGAACATCAGGATTAAAGTGATATAAATAAGATGGTGTTATATGTGTTTTTAAAATCCTATTAAGATGAGTGTTAATTGTTTGACAGACTCATTATTCATCACACTCATCTCTACATTCACTCAGGTCAGATTCTGAAAATTGCTTCATCTTCTCTCAGTGTTAAGGACCTAAAATATTCTCCCTCTGTCTTTAAGTTTGCATTTGTTTCAACTCTGGTACATTTTGTCAGGCTGGGGAGGGGGTGACAGATCAAGTCAAAGGAAAGGTTTCAAGAAAAGATTAATGACTGGATTTGCTTAGAATTTGAAAACAAGAGGTTTAGCGTCTCTTTCAGCTGGATTTATCTGACAAATGCCCCCAAGTGCTACTGCCTGGTTTTATATTCATCAGCTAAAGCATGACTTTAACACCTTCTCAAAGATGCAAACTTTATCAACAGCATGATATGACAGCCTTATCATTATGCAGCACAGTTTCTGGCTTTTATGCAAGTTTATTTGGATGCTATCGTGACTTGGCAACCAGCCTCTGCAAATATCAGCATTCCCATACATTGTCCAAAAAATAATAATCTGATAGGGCTTTGTGTATCTGGGAGGGTATTCAAAGTTACCATACAGCTATGCAAACACAATCTGTGCAACTACTTCAAGGCTCCCGTTTCAGCACTATAGGAATTTTTTGCTCATTTTTCAAATTTTATATAGTCGAAGTTCTGCTGTCATAATGACAGTATGTTTTTGTTGATCTCATATTTGCTTTCTCTGACATCAGAATGACAGAAAAAAAGTTCAGAGATCTTCAATCAGACAGTAAAAGTGGTTCATCTCTGGACAAACAGCCAATTGAAGCGTTTTCCTGTATCTGAACACTGCTGTTGACTGTTACTTTATAAATCTGTTTACTATTTTATATTAACTTGAGCTTTCTGGAACAGCACAAGAGCCCAGACGAGACAGGCGGGGCCGTTTTACTCAAGTTGTTTGCTTCTGCTTCTCTGATTTCCATATTTTTTCCTTCCAACATAAGAGCTTCTACCAATTGCCAGTGTTATTTGCAGTTATGTGAAAGCCCACCATCTGGCATTCACAACGCAGTCGATCCAAACCAAAGCAAGACTCTTCAGACAGCTGGAGGCTAGTTTGTTAAATTAAACAGAGAAATTAACTTGATTTTTCACTAAATCCTGCCTTTTTCTCACTGCAAGCACCTTGTCCTATTTGAAAAGGCGTTTATAACAGAGTGTGCTAACAGCTAAGACAAGGGAGAAAAGGAGAGCATAAAATTCCAATTAAAGCAGTGCAGACGAAGTTAGACTGCAGGAATTTAGCAAAAAATATCCCTCAGTTTCTCTGTTTGGCTGCACAGGAGGTGGAAATGCAAGGCTGAATGGAGGGAGACAATAGATCATTTAACTCCAGCGAGTCTGACAAAGAGACGCTGCCTGTTTGTGCACAGGGTCTCAGCTACACGTCTGTGAAGATCTTATGGCTTGTTTGACTCTCAGAGCAGCTAAAAGGACACTCCTCTCTATTTTCTCTCTTGGCTTTCTCTGTGATCAGTGACATTTTTGATTTCATAATATATCACGCAGCTTTATTTGGTCTTTTATTTCTTAAATGTATCTAACCTGTGTTTGAAATTCTATGTAAAAATGCAGAATCTGTAGGTGTGGGACTGGATTTGGGTTTTGCGAGTGTCTTGTTTATAGATTTTAATGTGAATAGTAGTCTATCGTCCACTAGTATTTCAGCAGGCTTTGATTTTGTGCAGGAAAACAGTCCTGCAGCAGTGTGATGAGCAAAAGGTTACAATGCCAACCCCAATCAGCAATGATCCAACAATCATTTTGCTGTCTTGCTTTTCATCCCTGTCAACAGATATCTAGCTTACAATCTACTCTTGGACTTTGTCTCATAACTGAAATGATATCCTTCACGCAGAGTAAATGAAGTGTTGGCTTAAGTCCTTCACAGCTAGCTGCTGGATAAACTGAAAGCCCCACAAAGCTGATTGGTGCTAGCAAAGGCTGTATGGATGCTAGATGACAGCCAATGGGTTAGATTGAAGTACATCCAGGAAATGCTGTGTTATGGCTGGTTTGGCTCATTTTTCCCCCATATTTTCTTACAAATTATGGTGAGCAGGTACTCACCTAAACAAACCTAAACAGTAAGAGGGAGATAAAAAAGTCCAAAATAGCTTCTTTGACCTCAATAAAAAACAGTATGAGGTCAATGAGGGATGTGACAGTTTACAAGGACTCACGAAAGACAACTGTGGTACTCAGAAGATCTGACTGTACTTACATGAGTCAGACATTTTTGGTGTCACCTGGTTCAATCGTGTAAAAATACTGCAAACTACCAAAGATGGAAAAAAAAGTATATCCATCACCTGGTGCGATGCTATAGTTTCATGGCTATTTTGTCCTTTTGCAGCAGTTACTGATGTTATAGAAAAGAAAGAAAGCACTCAGGAACCTTCCTGAGTTATAACAAAGCAACATCCTACAGTCTTGAGAAATTATACAAGTGCAGAAGTGCTAAAAACTGCAGTTCCTCAAGTGTCCACTGGAATCTGGCTGCAAAAACCCTGGGAGCAACATACACACCAACTCAAACAAGCCAATTTTTGCAACAAAAAGTACACAAAAAACTATATTGGTCTGACTAGTTAATTTCTCTATCTGCACACACTGCACAGGGGTGAATCTCACTAGATCAATCAGAATTCAGGCTGAGTCAGCATTTCCAATATGGCGACCACCATCGATAAGCTTCAAATGGCAGACATCACTGAGACTACATCCATGTGTTATATGGTCTGTGGCTTAAAGGGACAGTTTCACCTCAGGAATAGCGAGGAACAAAGGGAGAGGATTTAAGGCAGATGGGAAATTTGAGTATTATGGGTTGAAATATATCCAATCCTTCCAAATGATTATGGTATCAGCTGTTAGTTGCATTTCCTTTTTGGTACTGCACGTGACGCTGAGGGTGTCAGACGCCTTTTAAGATAGTTCACCAAGAAACTCCGCTCAGACATCAGTTGCATGGTGACTTGATCATAACAAGTGACTTCCTGCCCTTTAAAGTAGCCCTTCAAGCTGCTAAAATCCGGTAATATGTCAAGGTACTTAAACAAAAATATCTTCACTAGGTGTAGGCAATGTGAAATATTAACATCTGTTAATCTGTTGGTTTGGTTAAAGCAAATGAATAAGTCTGCAACCCAGAGAACATATGTTTGATGTCTTCTCCCCAAAATGTTGAATTATTTCCCATTTTTATATTTAAAATAATTGGATAAACGGTTGTAATATATTTGTTAATCTATAATTTTGTCCTTTTTTATTTCATTATTATCTTTTGATTAAAAAAGCTTCATCCAGTAAAATCCAAAAAGTCAGACTAAAGTGTTGAGGTAACGTCTCTGATGGTCACACTGCAAAATAAAAATAAAAATCATCTTAAATCAATGAAAAAAAAATCATTTAATTTTTTGGTTTGGACCAAACTATGACTCAGGGACTTTGTTGCCATATAGTTGTTCATAGTGATAATTTTTTGACATTTTGAAGCCAAGGATACTTAATACTCACAGCTTAACTGGAAAAGCTCCCAAGTGCATATTAGACTCAGTGTAATTTAATTATGTGAGCTTATCTAACTGGCACTGATTTCAAAGTGAAGGACACTTAAGCATGTTTTGTTACATTAGATTGAATCATATTGTTTTGCTTGAAATAAAATAAAAACATACGAAATAAAAAATGGAAATGTTTTAAATCAAATTTTGTCATGGCAGAAATTTCCATGTTGTCTTCTCTTAAAGGTGTGAATGATTACACTGAAAACAGCGCTGGTTTAAAACATTGAGGCTTGTAATTGGAGACCTCTTCCAAAACGCATCACTGAAAACTAAGCTGACCCTGATTGGTGCTGAGTTCTGCTTTAGGTCATGACTTTCAGAATTTTCGAGGACCCAACCCTAAAAAAGCAGCTCCAAAGCCAGTAGCATGCGTAACAGTAAACACAACATCCCCCTCTTTCCAGCTGTTTCCTGTCTGTCTGTAGAAGTGTGATCTGCCTCAGCATGAAAACCTGAGACCCATCTGCTCTGATCCACACTGCTGGGAGAGACGCTGGTTCAAGAACTTTAGAAAAGAAGGTAAAATGTCTGACACATTTTCTGTTACAGGGGACAGAAGTGGTAGGGCCTCGACTTTCTCATTCTCACGTTCTTTTTTTCAACACCTGGAGTTATAAATATTTGTAGCTTGGACATTAACACAAACATAGTCTTGCACTACCAAACCACTCTCTTCTTTACTTTCTCCCATCTCAGATCATTAGCTACTGGGCTTCAGATCTACATCGAGGAGCTCCATCATAAAGAATTAATATCAGGTTATAAATTGTGATGTTTTCTTATTTATTCACCCAAATGTGTATAAAAAGGTGAAAATTATTTCTAATAATTATATCTGTCATATTTCCTCTTACACATGAATGCATCAGTGATATTAATCCAATCCAATATTATGCAGTAGAATAGAACTAAATGGGATCATTATTCTGCATTATGTTTTTCATTTTGTACAATAAGCAAATAAGACTTTATTGATAGTTTTAATAGAGGAGTTTAACTTGTATGGAGTATTTTTACTTTTACTTTAAGAGTCTAAAACCTTCAACCACTGGTGAAGATTCACTCTGACAGCACTGAGATTCAGAACAATTCAAAAGAGCACATGCATTTACTGTGCATTATTTTCGTAGCTTTTCTCTGACCCTAACACACCATTGACGTCCACATTTTAACCATGAACCAATGCTCCAACAGAGAATTAACGAACGCTCAAAGGGCCTTTGCAGCGTGTGAGATGCAAGCTCCTGAATTTGTTCTGGTTTATTTTCTTTCTGCCTTTAAATGAAACCATTTAGCCCTTTCTCCTGAAATCAGAGTGAAGCAAACTAAGGGTGCACATATCGATTTAGAGTTCTGATTATAATGCGTCGGTTAGAAATTCCCAAACAGTTGTGGCGTTATGAGACATTTATGATGACACTTTCTTGTGATTCTTTAAAGAATGTTTTAATTTAAGCACTCAAGAATGTTCATTCATAGCCCACCATGAGCTCCATAACCTGAACAGTGATGACAGATGCTTGTGCTAAAGCAGACCCTACTCCTCTATAATGATGTTTTATTTTACATTAGTCTGAACTATATGACATCTTCACACATTTAAATGAAATTTCCCCTCTCCTCACGGCTAATACAAAGCCCGAGGAGGATCTATTCACTGCACAGAGCAAGCGATAACTCATTTTAAAAGTAATGGCTTGTCATAAATGGGGCAGAGGGCTGTTGAAAGGGGAGAAAACAAATTAAATAAAAATGGATCGTTGCTTAACCTTAAGCAAACCACGTTGCAATCCATTCAAACACTGCAGGAATCAGTGGTTCTTTTTATTTTAGGTTAAAGAATGCTTTGATCTCTGGGAACAATTTCAGAGGCAATAGATATCACTGCTAATGTGATTGCTTCTGTCATCATGATTCAACAGATTACATATCTAATCGGTTTGTGAACAGAGAATATCATTTGCACAGATTATAAACCCAGCGGTGCCTCCTCCTCCTGCTTGGTGAAACTGGGCCGCTTGACAGTTTAGATGATCCAAAGACGGACAGATGGGTGGACGAAAAGACAGCGAGTGGGAGGGAAAACCACCAACCACCTGGTTTAATCCGTGGTGGAAAAAACATTTGATCCTGCTCTGGTGATGGCTCAGATTTCATTTTTCTTCTTTTTTCTTTTTTGGAGTGAAGATGTGCACAACATGTGGGCATGGAGAAAACGTGAAGCATGGAAACACACATACAGATCTCACTGAGACTGGAATGCAAAGCTATGCAGAATATCTGAGACATGATTGCAAAGGAAGTGGGACTATATATAATGAAATTAAAGTGACTCAGGCGCTGTAATATCCCTGGGGTATATAGCTAGTTGTTTTATGGGGGGAGATAAGAGGATTTTGTCAGGTTGAGATGCCGGCTAATGCTATTGTTCCTACTGGGAGCATAAAACAGCAAAGGAGCTTTTCACACATCTTTTCTTTCTTTGTAGTGCTGTTACTGTAGATATCATTTCAAAGCACAAGATGGAAAAAAATCATAATATTGCAGTGTTGGACATCATATGCAGGGAGCGCAGCTTATTTTTTTTATGTGAGAACCCACCCACTAAATGTTTTTATCCGAGTTAGGAGACAAATTCATTTAGGAAGAGATGTTTTGAAAATCTTTAAAATAAGTCTGAAGTCAGAAAAAGAAGGATTTATGAAATGTTGTGCAGAAATGATCTTCCTATTCTTTTTACTTATGCGCTCACACATCTACACAACACGGCCTGTAAGGTATTGTAAAAGACCAGAGAGCATGAAATACAATCAGAAAGATGTTAACTTTTCTTCTCTAACCATACAGTGACTTCTACTGCATTGTTTCCTCTCCTCTCTATTAAGCAAATTTCTTACCTGTCTTCGCTTCACATCCCCACTTATTAATCCCTCCAGCTAATAGTGCTCCCAAAGAAACAACTTGTCACATTAAGTCAGCCAAATCACTGAGTCATCTACACCACCCAGGTGATGAAAACAAACACATTATCCATCATTTACACCTCAAACAAACAGGAGAAAAAAATCTAACACAATTCCAAACTGCACATCACTGAAATGTGTGGCTGATATGATCTAATACCAGGTCTGAATTCTTGAATCTGAGGTTGCACTCTCATGTGGAAGAGGCAGAGCAGCTCCAGTTCGCAGAAGAAATTATTTGCATTCAATCTTCAAAAGAAGTGCAGGTGTTATTACCTGTCACAATCCAACCTCACCCCAATCTGCCAGCAGCCAACAGGGTGTTTTTAAACAATCACACGCTAAACTAACCCCCCATGCAGTCGCCGTTTTCTCAGGAGAGAGAATGCCGGGGACTGAGGGGGCCACAGAGCTGAAAGTCCCCCTCCTCACATCCATACAGTCATTAGAACTGAATCAAGTGAAATTCCTCTGCTCAGAGCTGCTTATTAGGTAAAACTAGCAGGTTTGAAAGTCTTTGCAATTTTTTTTTTCCCAGTGTCAGGTATTTTTTTACAACTGTAATTGAAGACACAGTTTGCAGGTTTTAATGAATATCAGTTGGGGGTAAAATGATCCCTAAAGGAAGAGAAGGAGGAGGAGGAAATTAGGGAGTCAGAGGTGAGGAGGAGGAGGAGGATCATGAAGGAAAAGTCCTGTTTTTATTCTCTTTCATTTCTCACTCAGGCCAAGGACACACTGAGTAGTTACACATGGTGTGTATCTACCAGAGCAGACTGACTTCTATTGTATTCGTCTTCCATTGTGTAGAATTGTATTCTATTATGTGTGGATGTGTGTATATAATAACTACATTATTACTGTGTGTGTGTACAGCAATCAGGAAAACACTCAAATGTAATGCGCAGAGATGAGTGTGCGCGCACATTTACGCACGCTCGCTTAAACCCACACATTATCAGCAGCTGCAGCAGAGGCATCAGAGCCGAACTAGGCGCACAAACTCTGTGCCATAGCGATGCTGAGATAATAAAACAAGCCACGGGCGTGTTTAACTTCTGAAGGAAAATTAGAGGAAGTTGCTGGGAGCGCAAAAAGATAGATAGATAGATGTAGATAAAGGAGGGGCTGCTTAAGGGAAACGCTCAGTGAGCAGAAACCATCGCGTTTGGAGATCAGAAAAAAAGTCACACAGCGGTCCATTAAGACTGGTGAAATAAAAAAAAAAGCAAAACAATTTAAATATTGACGTTGTGTGGTAGACACAGCTGATGAGAAGAATTAACAACTTTCAATCAAGTTCCAGTGCGCAAAGATTTTCGCAAATTCAGCTGAAAAATAACGAATCTGCAATCCCCGTGCCATGTTGCATCTAATTTTGATAAAACTCCTCAATTTAGAGATTTAAAACTATATTGCATGTGAAAAAATAGTGATAGTATTTCAGGAAACTGACCCTCTGACGGGAAAAAACAGGTGTTTTCCTCTAAACGCAACAGCACCGGAACTCCGCAGAGGGTCTAGATGCAAAAATGTGTAGTGAAGAGTAATTTTCACATCAGGATGAAAATGAACTCACCTTCCGTAGGACCCACTGGCAGAAGAGAACTACGGTCCAACTGAGAACCTGCATGTCACCGTCCTTAACGTAGACCACCCCGAAAAAACTACACGTCTCCCCGGCTGGACATAAAAAGATGCACCGCGGAATCCAAGCAATCCCAACAGGCAGGCGACAGGTAGAAAAAAAGTATTAAGACAGCAGGAAAACACGCGTAAAGTTGTGTGTTTGTTCAGTCAGAGTCACGGAAGGTTCTGTGGGCAAACTTTGAGCAGTGTGTTCAGCTCCTGCGGTCCGACTCATGTGGCACATCCATGCTGTTTGCCTCCGCTCATGCTGCTGCACGTCTGCTGGAAGTTTGCGCGGAGACCGGGTCAGTTTGGAGGATGGAAGCGAGGAGGGGGTTTCACTGCAGATCATCAGCGCTTCTTGTGTTTTAGGACACCGACTGGTTGATTTAGAGAGATGAGATCCTTCTTTCTCCCTCTCTTTCTCTCACTCCCTCTCTCACTCTCTTTCCCTCTGTCCATGCGCGCGTCACGGCGCGCAGCAGCGCTCGTTTATTGGCAACCACACTGACCACAGCTGCACGCTCATATTTTCTTTGAATAACGAGGTGACTGTAATCTGTTAAGTACTTAATTAGAGAGATATCCCAAGTTATATGTATATACTTATGTTTGAGGTACCTTAAAGCTAATGTAGTGTAAGAGTGGAGTCAGGGAGAGCCAGTGAGGGGCTTAAAAATATGACTTTCAAGACCCGAACTTTCTTTAAAAATGAATTAATTTCAGCTTATTTTTCATACAGCTGAAATAATCAGTAAATCATAGAAAAATCATAATTTCAAAGTCATTTAACATGTCAAAATAAAATCTTAAAAATCTTGTTTGTGCATGTTAAAATGCACCTAACTTCCTTGTCAAATATAATTGTTAATTGAATGCATTTGTTGTTTTTTAATTAGCAGTTTGAAAAATGCACATTTTGTTAATTTAATTTTTAAATAATTTAATATTCTCTTTGAAAGGTCTTTGTAATATCCATTGAAGTCTGTGTAACTTGTATAAAAGTTGCTTTATCATTATGATCATAATTTAAGAATTAATGATGTAACTCAGAGGTGCAGCTTCACATTGCATAAATTGTTATTTCAACTCTATCTGCATTCATACACTTGAGGAAAACTAACCAAACAGTACGTTGATAGAATGAGCTGGAGTAAAGACACCACAGATTCTCCATTGGAGATTCAAAGCATGTTCAGTCTTTACACTGACTACAACAGTATGTAAATCTGCCTTACCTAAAGTCCAAAACCACACCAGCACATAGAAAACAATCATTATCTAACAGAGATGAGAACCTTGACTGCTCAGTTTCAGTGTGAGTGTGTGAGTGTATGTGTGTGTGTGATGGAGGCCAGCAGCACAAGCTGGCCTGACTATAAATTCCCAGAAAAACAATTTTGAAATATTAATGTTGCATGGATATATTGGGGCAGCGTGGCCCCACATCTCTCCCTGATGGCCGGTCCCAGCTGCTGCTCGCCTGATTGTGGACCTTTAAAATGAACCGATCTGGGATGCACACAGTTTGTCTGTGCAGAGATCAGTGTGTGTCAGTGTGTTTGTGCGGGGGTTATATAATGCTGTCAATCAGTCATGTGGATCTGCTGAAAAGATGGTGGACGTCTCTTCTCTATAGGCAAAAATGTCTTGACTTCCTGTCCGTGCACAATGAAGTATGTTCTCTCTGGATAGCTGCCTGTCTGCAGGACTGACCAGCTGACTGCATGTCTACCTGTTATCATTTGCTCATCTGCTACTGTCTATGCTTTTAAGAAACATTGAAAGCATGCTAACAGTATTCAAGGAGGCAAGTTAGCCTTTTTTCACTGTCCCTCCTTCAAAAAAGTCAAAACATTTATCCTTTAACCAAATGATATAAGTCTGCAGATCAAACACAGACATTTCAGCGCTTTCTTCTTCAGGTGTCAGATGCTTGAGCTCACCTGCTGCATGCCCTCACACTTCTACTCCTCCATTGACAAAGCCAGCTTTTGGGACTGCTGCTGTGCCTGTTGATGAGCTCAGAGGAGGTGGGGAAGTTAGGCTGGTCAGTTCTGTTGGCCCCTGTCACAGATGGAGAGGAGTGTCTGAGTAAATGAGCTGCTTGGTGGTGATGCGTGGCCTCATATATGTGTATATTAGCAATCTGTTAAAACTCTTTGAAATGCAGGATTTCAGCCTCATGAGTGTGACACAGCACTGCCTCCCTGCGAGGCAAACAGTCATTGCATGCTCAGGGAAACACTGAAGCTGAGGAGCATTTTCACAGGGGAGGGGATAAAGTGGCACACTGATAATTACAGTATAGTACACAGAGAGCCTCTAATGTCCTGGATGATCAAATACTAACAGAAGCTGTTCAGATGGTTGTTTCTACCCAAAGAGGCTGAATTTCAGGCAGCACTATTCGGCTGTTCCCTTTATTTGCATAACCTGGCAAGAGACCAAGAGAGAATCACTCCAGGGTCAAGTAGAACATTTTGGGTTACAAATGTTTTGCTCCAATGAAATGTAATATTTCCAAACTTAGAGCAAGAGAGTATTCAGAGCAACCTGCAGTTTCTACTCCATTAATTCACACTGTAACATAATTTCCCAAAACCAAATGGTCGTTCGGAGAATCTTTACATACTTTATTTGATTTTAGATTTTTTGACTCATACAATTTTTGAGTGTTGTTTTTATATATATAACTTTAGTCTTTATTTGATGGCAACAGTAAAGAAGATGAGCAAATGAGAAAAGAGAGAGGGATATGACAAGCAGCATCTACAACTAGGTAGAGTGGCAACTATACAGTAAATATTAGGGATGAGCACATTTAGTCGATTAAACAATCAAATGCTCTCACCCTTGCAAGTCAGCATAAGAATGACTAGTCAATTAAATAATTTATCAGTAATTTTAGGCCCAAAATGCACGTCATACAAGCTGTAGCACAGCCATCCTGCAGCTCTTGTTCATAGCTACCACCTTTATGTTAACAGGCACAGATCACAAATGACATGTGGTAGCATGGTGCCATTTGGCAGTCTGATCTTGAAAATGATAAAGCTGTATGTTGGCTGTTTTTGGTTATACTAGTTAAATGGCAAATCAGCATGAAAAGGACTGACTCAAAGTTTGATCCGAAAAGGCAACTGGACTTGGTAGAAGTTCTTGAAAGGCTTCTTCAGTTCTGGTCAGACTGGAGACCGAGCTCCGCCCCCAGTCTGGAAGCCTTTCGGAGGAGAGGTGAAACATCTTCAAGGATTTCTCCAGTTGAGTCAAGTTGCCTTTTTGAATCAAACTTTGAATTACCACAACCTTGCTGACTGAGAACCTTCAAAGAAAAGGACTAACGTTAATGACAGAAGACATGTTTGAAAAGTTTTATGTGATGGGTAGTTTGATTTTAAAGTCTGACCCATGTTTTATCTGTTTATATGGAGGAGGCAGACTTTATGAGCTACACTGCAGCAGGTAAGCAGGAGGATCCCTTAATATGTTGGCTTCACTTTTGGGGAGATGTCATGTCATCCAACTTTGTATCTATGCTTACAGGGCTATCTATAAAATTAAAAATAAAGCACTGACATCATACAAAAATGCATCCAGTATTGTATTGTTTAATGAACAAAATTAGGTACTTTTAGGTACTTCTTACTATTAAAGCTCCTGTGAGGAACATTTGATTTATGTTGATTTTGTCACCCCCCTATTGACAAGTATATGTGCAGTTTGTCTTATCTCTTAGGTCAATTTCAAATGTGTTACACACTGTCAACCTTCTCAGTGGAATATGTGAAATTGGGTATTTAACACCTACCCTGCGACAGCTGTTACAAATGTTATAAACTGCAATATAACAGTGATCAGTCATGTCGCTGTAGTCTCATTTGCTTATAGAGCTCATAAAGAGTCAACAATTTGAATTTCCGTCTGTTTCATGACCAGCCAAAAACTCCTCACAGTAGATTTAAAGAATTGTATGTTGTGATTAGAAGGGCCTCAACTTGTAGTCTAGGTTAAGTATGGGAAAGTTAAAAGTGACTGGAGTCGTGATGTGTTTATTGTAATAGTTTGTAGTTGAAGTCAGTTTATTTTTCTTTCACTAAAAGCAAACATTTTGAAACTAAATCACAGACTGAACTGTGAGCACTACCCCCAGATCTAGTCTTTAACTTGATTACATATTAAGGTGTGCGAAAAAACAATATGGCACTCATTTTTATATGACAAACCTTCGATAAATATAGGTGGATTAGTTCAGGTTGAATTGAGCTTAAAACACATTCTAGTTAGTTTGTAGCATGCAAACATTAGAAACAGGACAGTATTGAAATAAATGTGGAAACACAACATATATGAGTCAGCTTTGGAAGCTTATACTGCTATTTTTTTCCTGAAGAACAGAGTACCAGTAAAAAATCTTTACTGCGACCCTCAAACACAACGTGAGTAAGTTACTCTTTGTTTCTGTCCATCTTCCAGCTGCTATAAATCAGTGAGTTACAGCCATTGCTTCATCTTTAGCCGACCATGAAACACTGTCCATCAAACGCAGCAGGTCCCAAAGAATGTGACCGCTTCCCATTTCCATCGCCGCCCTCCATTCAATCTACTGTCTGTGATTTGTAGTGCCACAACACACCTTGTCCTCCTGTTTCCTCTATATTTTTTTCCCTCTGTCCAATAGGGTTTGCTGGTGTGAGTGCAATTTCTGATCCACATTGGAAGTGGCAGCTGAATTTCGCCCAGCTGCTCCCCTCCTCTGTTCCACTTAGCAGCGACGCTCCTGTTCAGAGTCACTCGGTCGCTGCCCGTTGATCGCAAATGAATGAACATGCTTTGTGCAAGAGCCGAGTGCATCTACTTCTACGAATACCATCCTCACATCATTATTCCTCTTTTTCCCTCTGCATATGTCAGAATGAAGTTTAATCATCAGCGTAACTGAACACTTATAGGCTGCTTGTTTTCACCTTTTTCATGTTTGCAAACAAATTACAATATGTATATATCATTAAAGACAATACAGCAGAGTCTGCTCTAACTGTATGTAGAGTTTAACAGATTTTGACTATGACTATAACTGGATTAGAAGATGTGCAGGTAGAGGTGGAGAAGGTAGAAAAGAAGCATAAGTGAGGAGATTATTTAAAGAGGAGACAAATTTTGGTGGAAACAAGCAACTGAGAGGAAGTAGAGTAGGGGGGATACAGGATGAATGCAAGGTGTTGGAGGAGATGATATAGAGCATATGTGTCAAACTCAAGGCCCGCGGGCCGGATGGCATTATCTTTGGCCCGCGAGATAATATCAAATTATTTATAGTGCTGGCCCGATTGTATTTTGCACGCACCACTAAAACTACAAGTCCTACAATGCACTGCATGTCAATCGAGGGCCCGCACGCGAGAGCCGTTACCCGACTCTGCTCATCATCAGCCTTATGAAGCTACTGCTAGTCACCTGCAGTCAACTTTCAGCGATCCCTCTCCCCCAAAAATGGCTAAACGAAAGGTGGACTTTGAAAACAGGGGGGTTCAAGACAGGTGGGAGGCAGAGTATGCATGTGCGTAACAGAGGAACTTTTAGGATTAAGATCAACGCATGGCACAACTACGGGGAAAGATCTCTTTGAAGAGGTATCCAGATGTGTAAATGAAAGGAGTCTGCCTTTGGATAAACATGTGGGACTGACGACGGATTGAGCGCCCGCGAAGTGCGGGCAAAAGAGTGGATTAGTAGGCAGAATCCGGGAGAAGATGCGGGAGGAAATCAGCCCAGGTGAGCTGACAGCTGATCACTGCATCATACATCAGGAATTGCTGTGTGGCAAACCCTTGAAAATAGACCATGTGATGAGCACCATAACATGAGCAGTTAACTTCATAAGAGCCATAGGTTTAAATCAGCGCCAGTTCCAGTCTTTTCTGGAGGAGTTGGGTTCAGAATATGGTGACTTGCCCCATCACACAGAGGTGCGATGGCTAAGCCAAGGAAAAGTGCTGAAAAGGTGTTTCGAGTTGCGTGAGGAGATCTGTCAGTTCATAGAGAGCAAAGGGAAAGACACAGCAGAGCTCCGTGATACAAAGTTTCTGTATGAAGTGGCGTTTCTGTGTGACATCACGAGCCATCTCAACGCGCTCAACCTGCAGCTTCAGGGGCGGGGCCGTGTGATCACAGACATGTACGCTGCAGTGAGGGCTTTTAAAACCAAGTTGCGCCTGTGGGACACACAGATGCTGCAAGAAAACTTGAGCCATTTTCCGTGCTGCCAAACTACCTGTGTGAACAACTGTTCTCTTTGAAGAAGTTAAACAAAACATCTCACAGGAGTCGTCTTACTGATGAACACCTTCACTCAATCCTGAGGATTTCCTCGGCTCAGAGCCTGACCCCAAACATTGATGAACTTGCATCCAAGATGAGATGCTGAGTATCTGGCTTAGACTAGTGTGCATCACAGAGCAGCAGACTGAGCTTAAATATGTTTCCTTTTTGCACTTTTTCTTGCTACCACAGGGCATTTTTGGTTTTTATTTGCAGAATTTTTTTTTGCTAATGTTGTTGGCCTATGGAAAAATATTTTCATAAGAAACTAGTAAAGCTCATTCATTAGATAAGCTGCAGATTGAGCAATAAGAAATGAATGCAACATATTTTTCATTTATTTAATGTTTATAGGCAATAACTTAAGCTTTGCTAGTTCAATGTTCAATATGTGCAATAAGTTAATTTCAATAAGTTTTGCAATAAACATTAAACCAGTCCAGCCCTTGACTTGCACCGATTTTTTTATTTTGGCCCTCTGTGTATTTCAGTTTGACACCCCTGATATAGAGGAATTGGAGCAGAACACGGTATAGAAGAAGGGGAGGAGGTCAAGAAAAGTGCAAAAAGAAAGAATAGAAGTCTTGGTAGAGCTGAGTTCATACCCAACCACTCTTTAAATGTGGATATTGAGTCATGAGTTGTAGGCCAATCAGCAATAACATTACATTTACTAATGGGTGAAGTGAATATCGTTGATTATCTCTTTGCATTGGCACCTGTCAGTTGTTGGGATATGTTAGGCAGCAGGTGCACATTTTATCCTACATTTTGATGTGTATGAAGTAGAAAAATTAACAAGGAAAAGGATCTGAGTGACTTTTTCAGGGGCATAATTGCAGAGCATCTCCAAAACTGCAGCTCTTGTGAGGTGTTCCTGGTTTGCAGGGGTCAGTACCTTCTAAAAGTGGACCAAGAAAGAAAAAACAGTGAACCAGAGAGGGGTCATTGGTGGCCAAAGCTTGCTGGTGATTGTGGGGGATGACCAGTGGCTGGCCAGTGTGGTTCAATTCAACAGAAGAGCTAATAGAGCTCAAACTGATAAAAAAGTAAATGCTGGTTCTGATGAACAGGTGTCAGAACACACAGAGCATCACAGTTTGTTGTGTATCGGGCTGTTGCCACAGACCAGTGAGACATGAGGACCCCTGCTCACCACTGGAAGCACCAGCAATTGGCACATGGGCACCAGAACAAGAACAAGGAGCAATGGAAGAAGATGACCTGGAGTTCAAGGTTTTTACTTGCTCACCAAATTCCCCAATAAATCCAAGTGAGCACTTTTAGGATTTGCTGGACAACCAAGTATGATTGATGGAGACTCCACCTTGCAGAAATTGAACTTTAAGAGAGAAAAAAAGAAGGAGAAGTCATAATTCAATTTAAGATTTATTTACATCCTTTGAAAGTTCAAGTGACTGTTTTAACATTTGATAGCTTGACTCAATACACATTTGAGAGATCTGTGATTCTACTCTTCCCAGTCAAAACCAACAGATATCCACCAGGAAATACTTCCTATCCACAATTGTCATTTCAGATATTCATTACCTCATTCTTCCCAGGGCAAATTACATCACTTCTGCCATTTATGTGTATTGGGATTTTGAACTATCCAAATTCTGCCAATTAACAATGGACATTTTAGATACCTGCAATAGAGTTCTTAATTATAGAAATTCCAGAGTTTTCGAGCTAGTTCAGGCAGACAACTTGAGCTGCACTGATTTCTCACGTGGTAAGCATTAAGCTCACAATCACCTGACAAACGTATCCTCGCAATACGGTGGCCTGTTTGAGCTGTCAGATTTCCGGTCTCTCCCTCTGCTCTGTCACTGCCACCAGTGCTGTGCTTGAACTTTCATCCCCATTACCTCCACAGCATCCACCTGCAGGCTTGGGTTGGGAGTTTCAGCTATTATTTCATCACTTTTAGAGATTCATATATGTAAATTCAAACTGTGAAGAGTGATAAGGTTGGAGCCTAGATGCCAGACACAACAAAGTTCTGCTGCAATAAACCTTTCAAACCATTACAATAAGAGCTGTTAAGATCAGCACATCGATGAATCATATTAAAGTCTTTTACTTGTGCTGCTTCCTCACAGGCAAATCAATGCAATGAGTAATGTAACTGATCAGAGATCAGAGAAATCCACCAGCTTGGTGTATGATCATACTGTATATGCTGAATTCCCCAGAGCCGCCTGTTTCTGTTGTTTAATGAGACAGAAAACAATGGCTTATAATATCAGGCTCATTTTGGCATCTTTTCTGCTTCTGTTAAATGGATAGTTCTTTCTTTTTTTGAAGTGGGATTGAAGAAGGTCCTTGTCAATAGTAAATGTATTACCCACAGGGGATTCTGGATGGCTCTGCTTTGTTATTCAGAAACCAGGTGGAGAAGTGGCACGGAAGCTATACTATGAATCACTGCAGATGAGGTCTACATTACCTCGTTTTTATGCTAACAAGCCGAAGATATTTATCAATCATCAATCAATCAATCAATCAATCAATCAATCAATCAATCAATCAATCAATCTTTATTTGTATAGCGCCAAAACACAAAAAACGTGATCTCAAGATGCTTTTACAAACAAAGGAGGTCTAGACCGTACTCTATGTTAAATTATTAACAGAGACCCAACACCAAGACAGGATAAGAATCAGTCTTATCTCATCCTAATCCATCATGAGCATTGCACCTCGCAGTATTTAACAAGTTACAGCGGCGAGGAAAATGTCCTTTTAACAGGCAGAAACCTTGAGCAGAACCAGACTGTTAGACAGCCATCTGCTTTGACCAAGTTGGGGTTGGAAAGAGGGATAGAGGAGAAAAAGAGAGAGAGATGATAGTGATGAGATGAATAGTAGTAGTAGTAGCTGTTGCCGCTGGAGTCCAGCATTTCCGTATCAGCTGGAGTCTGGTACGTCCACAGTAGGAGGATGTCTACAGCCGCTCAGAGGAACCTACAAGACAATGGAGCTCAGGGACTTTTTACAGTTCCTGAGGTCATTGCAGAGAATCTTGTGTCACTTTCTATGAGCTCAACAACTTTGACACAAAAACGTGTTCATATGCCAAAAAAAAAAAAGCCTTCTCACTGCAACAGCATGCATTAGTTAATATGTCCATGCACACACTCCCAGGCTGTGGATACACTCTAATAATTATGTAGAATTAGATACAATTGCAGAGCTGGAAAAAGCTCAAATTTGTCATCCTGAGACTACAGAATAAAGTCCCTCATCCCTCAATAAGGTACAACACTTAATGTGGAAAATTATGAGTCACTGCATGCATGCCTAAATGAATAAGGGAAATAATAATTATCCGAGCCTTTCACATTTTTGACAGCAGGAATTCTGCTAAAAACAGAAGGCTGTGCAGCCATTGCAAACACGACAGAAAAAAAGTAACAAAAAAACCCAGTCAGAATGAATGACAGCTTCCTTGCCGTTTCATGAGGAGCTCTGGTACATACACAATTACACTGCTCAGTCACACGCACACACACTCACACGCATAAATACAAACCTGCTAGCACATACACTGCAGCGCTGATTCTAGGGTGTCTAACTCGGAGGTTAAAGAACACAATGACGAGAGGTCACCTGGCAGTAATGGAGCCTTTTGTGTGTGGAAATAGTCATTTCCCTGTGTAGTTTCAGGGTATCACAGCACTGATATGAAACCGTGTCATTTTGTTTTCCTTTCTATCGATTTCAGAAAGGAAAACGTGAGGAAAGGAGAGAGGGTGAGAGAGGCTCAGGAGGAGAGCACGAGCGCCGTGGCTGTTGCGGGTGTTTCGACTGTGCCATTGTCATTCAAATGTTTTGTTGCAGGACGGGGAATGTGAGAGGAGAATGGGAGATGAGCACTAATGGGGAGCAAAGGGAGAAGTGGTATAATTGGATTTGATTATGTCTGTCTGTCAGAGCAGGACAGGACATAATATGTGGCTGGAATTATTTTGAGAGTGACACACCGCCGATGACTCTTTGTGAAGTTTGTCCGATGTGAAGAATGAGAAATGTCTGGAGTGAGATTTGTCGCGTGGCTATTGGCATGACTCTGGGGAATGTCTGTGGCAGTTCAGTCAGACACTCCAGAGTGAAAAAGTTGAGAACCTGAACTGCAATGAAAATGTAAGAATCAGCGGGTTGCCATTTGGGCCTTTGAGCACTTTCAACTGTGTGAAGACATTCATTGAGTCTCATGCTGAGATTCACGATTTCCTTGGGATGAATTCTATTGACTTTGGTTATTACATGGCAGTGTTGGGCTTGATTCAAACTTGCGGCCCTTTGCCCAATGTCACTCTGCACTCACTCCCCCAGTCTCCTGCTCTATCCACCATCCTACCCTCTCTGAATAAAGGCATACAAGCCTGAAATCAAACTTTCAAAAAAGTCTAATCTCATGTCACTTTTCGATGTTGCAGGGGTATTTTCATCCTGCATTTCTTGCTTTGAATTCACTGTATTTAGCACTGATGCTATCAGCGGTTCCATAAAAGACCAAGTGTGGACATGAATAATGAAGACTGATGTGCAGAATACAGATAACACTTGGATACAAGCAGTGAACTGGTCGATTCTAGCCTGGAGGCATTGCTGAATACTTCTCATGCTGAAAAAAACAAAACACTCTGTGACCAGAGATTATACTGATGTGCTTAAATGCTTCAAATAAGGCCTTATACATGTTGTCACATTTGTAATCAGTCTCTGGTCTGGTCACATACGCATACATCCCTCACTAGTTTCTGCATAGATCCCCCTCTCTTCTTCTTTTCTCTGCTGGTGATTGGTCAGCCATTTACCAAGTTTTGTGCTTTCCAATCAAGCAGCAACCTCTGATCTTGAGCTATGAAGTAAATGCAGAAGTTCTAAAAACTGTAATTCCTCGAGTGTCCACTTGAGGCTGGAAGCACTGGAAGCCACATATATAACCACTCACAGAAGCTCATCTTAAGAGTCAAAATAAACATGCGTACAGTCTGGTTCAAGTAACGATTTTGGTCTTAACAGCTCATTTCTCTATCCGCACAGACTGTACTTGGGGGAATTCATTTTATAGGTCATTAGTTTTGAAGATATTGTGAGGTGGCTAAAGGTCAGCATCAACTCCACCTCTTTGCCTTGTTAGGTCGACAGAAAGTTAGGTTGACTTAGCATTTCAAAAATGTCCACTGCTATCGATAGGCTTCGAAACACTGCCTCAGAAACCGATGGGGGACATCACTGAGACTACATCCATGTTTTATACAGTCTGTGTTTCAGATTAATTGAGCAAAACTAAAGTTTTTGCCACATTGTCAACAGGAAGAGGTGAAATAATAAACTTCATAAATGTGCCGGACACCTTTCTGCATATTGACTTGATATGTTGTGTGTGATCAGGTTGTCCATGGCTCTTGCTACGCAGAATTAGGAACAAATGTTATATGGTTTTGATCAATCAGAATCAAGTATTTACGACAGCTGGATGATAAGTAAGGAAGTCGGGTAATAACAGGTGTGTAAAGGTTTTCTCCTCTTTAAAACTAAGTGGCCCATTAATTGAACCAGTGGACACTGAATACATACGGTTAGAGTTGAAATCATTGTCTTCATGGCACTGGAGCAGACAATGGACAGAAGTGTCAAACAAATCTTCTCCATCCTGAATCATTATTTATTACCAGACTGTTTTATTTATCTTCTTTCGACACTTTGACAAACTGCCAAACTACAAAATAAAAGACATTTTTTTGTCATTCTTTCTCTGACCAAAATAATCCATTATGGATAGAAATCACACCACATCCAAACAGGATTTATAACACACAGTGTGTTCTAAGTGTCATGCTGGTATTGGATCAGTTCTCAGTATCAGCCACTGTTCAAATACAAATATCAGAATCTGAACAAGGATGACAGTATTGAAAAAACTGTAGTGCAGTACACTTTGGGTATCTTTGTTTATCTGCATACTTTATCACAGAGGCTCATTCCTATGAGTTAGAGCGACCCTGGTCTCTGTTCTCCACTTAATCAAAACACACAACAAAGAACATACACTGAAAGCACAAACACATAAGTAACTAGAGACTCAGTCTACCAGTGCTGGTAGCATTTCTTTTTAGTTCTAACAGTTGAAGATAAAAGCCCCTTTAAGCAACAATGGTTATAAATTACCAAAAATAATCCGGCAGCCAGGAAGCATACAGGGCCTGTCAGCACTCTGCTACTCCCCATCTGTCACACACGCAGACACACACACACAAAAACACACATACTATAACAACAGCAGCATGCATCCACTCTCCTCTACCCCCACCTTATTAAGATTCATATCCCCGAAAGGTGACTTCTTAGTCGGGCATGGTGACAACCCCCCACCCCCTCAGCCCCCCTTAGCACCCTGCCCCCACAAGCTGCCTGAAGGTACAGGCACACTGACAGGTAGCTCTTCACTCCCCTGAGCCGTGGGCAGGGTGCAGAGGTGAGCGTATGTGTTTGTGTGTGTGCGTGTGTTTGCGTGTGGGGAGTTCAGGGTGGTAAAAGTGACGAGGAGCAGGATTATCAAGTCAAAGATACCCCCTGCAGATAAGAAGTCTCCAGGGAGAGCACGGGGAACTGAAGCCTCTCTGTCGTCCTCTCACTACCTGTGCTGCTGCTCTCTTCCCGTCCGTCTGTCTCCTCTCTCTACGGGCTTATCTAGCTCTCACCTCCTACGGTTTGCCATTCTCTTTATCCTCTAACACTTGTTCCCCATCCTCCTCCTCCTCCTCCTCCTCCTCTCTGTGTGCCACTCCTAACTGTGAGCACTCCCTCTGCACTCCAACAAATGAATCCAGCCACTTGACTCCTGATCCGCCGTGCTGTTAAAGCAAATACTCAGCTCCCCATAGCAGCCATATGGGGGGGCAAAGATTGCACTTATTCTTGTTCCCCTTAGATCGTACCAGTTTGTAAGAGGTTGAGAGTTCCCTCTTTGTTTGTCTGCCATGGGAGCTTGGCTGCCATTGTGTTTGCTCTGTTCTATCTCATATTTACCAGTAAGCCTTTAATCATACCAAGACACAGACTTTAAGATGTTGAAAAGAGGAAGCAATAAAGGCAAATCTTGCCTTTGATACTACAGAACGGGATGCACATGCAGTCAGAGAATGTTACTTTTGTGTTGCCTTATTTTCCACTTCAACCATATAGAATAATTCAGGCAATTATTCCTACGGTTGATGATACCATTGCACTCATGTTAGTAGTGATATGTTTGTACTCTGGATCACTGACAGGGTTGGAAAATAGTTTAAAATCAGAGAGATGGGCAATCCAAGAATTAAGTAAAGATCATCTGAACAACTCTATTCCCAGGAATAAAATTTCACTTCTTCTTCTTGCATTTCCAAACCCTTGTCCAATCTCACTGCATATCCTGATCCCCAAAACTATCTTTTCCAGCAATTAAATGTAACCAATAGGAGGAATAGAAAGACAGTAGCAATAAAACGCATGGTATTAAGCCCAAAAAAGGTAGATTTTACCAAATACTATTGCCTAGCTGTGTTAAATATTTGATTTTGATCGGTCAATCTCCCATGGTAAGTGGACTTGTACTTATATAGCGCTTTTCTAGTCTGTCTGGCCACTCAAAGTCTTACATACTACTCGTCGCATTCCCCCATTCATACCCATTCACTCACTGATGGTAGAGGCTGCTAATGTAAGGAACCATCCGTATTAGCTGATCTCTCATTTATACACATTCATACACCGCTGAACAGCACAGGGAGCAATTTGGGGTTCAGTGTCTTGCTGTGTGTGTGTGTGTGTGTGTGTGTGCGTGTTAGGTGTGTGTGAAGTGTGTGTGTGTGTGTGTGTGTGTGTGTGTGTGTGTGTGTGTCTGTCTCTGTGCGCATCTGCCTTGCCTGATAGAGAGCAGAGGAGAATTGTGAACGCGTGACCATGTAGAGACAGAAATTACATCCCGTCATGTAAATAAGATAAATAACATAAGGATATTTAGTCTGTTAAATAAAAGAACAAGGTATAGATCTGATCTATGAGAAAGGTAACCTCAAATCACTTCTGCTTTGACTTTCAAGGGGGGTTGGGACCAAGCGGCAAACTCCGGTCTCAAACGATGAAGCCAATGCGGAAGTGATATAAACTGCAATACATCGAAAATCCGCTTGAGGCTGGCTGCAGAAACACCGGAAACCACATAGATATGAATGGGAAAAAGACGATCTTTGCAGCATTAATAAACATGTTTACAGCCTGGTTCAAAAAACGGCTTGGCCCTACAACGCTAATCTCTCTAATGATACACACTGTACGGGGGGTGAATTTTTTTCTAACGTGACGGTTCAGAAGATATTAGGATTATGAGTTTTGCCCAAATAAGGACATGACTGACGTGACTCCCGGTCGGGAACACACAGCCATTGGCTAAGAGACTCACACTACGTCACACTCTGCCTAGTTGAGTTCCGCGTTACCAATATGGCTGCTGCCGTCGATTTGCTTCAAAACAGCTCTTAGGAACAGATGGGTGACGTCACGGATACTACGTCCATATTTTATACAGTCTATGGTTGGGACCCAGCGGACACTCGTGCTTCCCTCTCGTGCGGGCGCGCGCTAACACACACAATCGGAACATATTAACCCAGCAGACCGTCGTATGGTGAAATATATTATTCCAGATGAAGCGCAGTTAAAACAAACGTGACCAGCTTGGACTGAATGAATGTGGGAGGAGCGCGCAGTTCAGTGGACCTACGCTCGACAATGCAGCCCGGAGGAGTCGTGCGCAGATCCTCTGAACTTTCAGCAAAGAGCGCCTCGTCAGAAGCTGATAAAACAAATATAAAATTGCGTATTGTTCGGTTCGTAGGGCGTACCGAACCGTGACCACTGTATCAAACGGTTCGATACAAATACACGTACTGTTGCACCCCTAATATATGGTATGAGAAACCTCACATAGAGCAGTTAAAATTGAAGAGGACATGAGTAATCTGGCTAAAATAATTTATGATCCATACAGCAAACATCATCTAGCTTTAAATCTAACTTTAATTCTCAGTGGATGACATAAAAAAGTGTTCCTTGACCAGGCTGTTCAGGTGCCTCAGCGTACTGTACATACTCATCCTCATGATCAAGGCAAAAATATTCTCACCTCTGATGTCAAAAAATGCGAGGCACTCTCTATCTGTTTGAACAACCAGAGGTTATAAATGGTGTCATGAGGTAACAGGTACAAAATGACAAAGTGCAAATTTGTCTGCATAAAGTGCAGATATAAAGGTTGCTGAGCTTGAAACAGATGGTCACACACTCAGTAATACATTTTAGTGTACTCAAACTGTTTGAACAAGCAAGCTTTCCTTCATCACTCTTGGGTTGTAAATTTGACTTGTATGAGAGAGACCAGTTTTAATTTAGAGATGTATAAATCTGATCTCTTCTTACTGGAATATCAGCCTCAATAAACAGAAGACAGTAGTGCAGAAGTTTACTTTATAGGATGGCACAAGAGCACTTACAAGAACACTTCCTTCCACTGGAGGCACTACAACCTGATGTAGAGAGAGGGCTTGTGAACGTAGCCCCACGGAGCTGATGGTGTCAGGGACATTCAAAAGATGGGACAGCCAAAGTGAGGGACTTAAGCTGAGGTTCTGGGTGGTGGCACCCATCAGGTGAGGTGTTTAATGAGGCGGTCCAAGCAGACAGGCAAGGCTAATACCTTCACACCAGGCTGATTAGTGTGAACCTCCCCAAGGCTGCCAGCCAGAAGCAGGTCTAGGTGCCAACCTGGTCCTCATTATTACTCTTCAAGCAGGGAGGAAAGAAAGTGTGTTTTTTCTCTTCTTACCTTTTTTCCCCCACAGCCAAAGTGTACTACCTTCACACTGCAGGGTTCACTTTTGGTATGGTTGAACTGATGCTACATTTTAGTTGAGATAAAAAACACAAAGTAAAGTTTATTACATCAAAACATATACTTTTATATACTTAAAATATATATCATGAAGAGGTTTTCAACTGTAGAACAGCATTTTAATGTATCAGTCTGGGCTTCAAACAAACATGAATATGTCTCTGGAATGATGGAGCTGAGCTGACTGATGTGACAAAGACATCTTTTTGAAAACAGTTACCATGTTTTGATTTTTTTTCTCTGCTGGTTAAGCTGGTTTAGCTTCCAGAGGTTTTCTGTGAAAATACATGCCAAATGAAATCTTTTTACTCTGTCACACAGCTGGCTGGAGCTTTATTCAAACAGAGGCAGGAGTTTCTGAGGCTGGAAAGTAACCTGGAAAACATCCCTGCCAATATTAGAATTCAAAGACAATAGAGCCATGAAGGTTTTTGTCATAGAAACCAAAACTGTGTGTCATGTAAGTATTTTTACTGTGAGCAAGAAATGTAATAAACATGAAGTTTTAGAGTATAAGTTCAACCAATGAGTGCAGACTTGTTCTGTACAGAGATTTCACTTTTCATTGTTCTTTTTTCCCCCAACATATAATTTTATCACGCCTTCATGCCAATCACGGACATCCCGGAGCAGTTATATTTCTTCTGTTGTTTCTCTGTCTGCTTCAGACTTGTGAATATTATATCTCAAGAATGACTTGAGGTAACATCTTCAAATTTGGTAAAAAATTGCACCTGAACTCATGCATGAAAATCTTAATTTGCAAACCATCAAATTCTGTTTATCAACCTTTTACAAAGCGTTCCAACTCTTATGGTAATGGTATTGTACATTCAGAAGACAACATCCAGGTTAAAAGTAGGGATGCATCGATCTGATCCTGGTACCGGATATCGGCCAGATACTGACTCAACAAGCTAGATCGGATATCGGTGACAAAGGGCTGATCCATATGGCAGATCTATTCATCTCAGTTCTATGCTTTTCTGTGTTTACAACAGCCATGTTCGTCTCCTACGCCATTAGCGCCAGTTGGTCTGTGCATTTTGCCTGGCAGAGCATGATGGAAGATAACTACAGAGGCTCTGCTGTTTAGGTGCATTCATGCTTCTGGAAGCCCAAAGGAAGAAGTTTACGTCAGCTGTAGCCTACTGCAAAGTCAAAGAAGCAAGAAATCTCCTATAAATTGGTTCAAAGTGTGAGAAAAATGGACAGGTTTTTGAGAGAGAGAGGTCCCACTTGTGAATGCATTGACTAAGGAGCGACATTTCACATTCTCATACTGCGGTTTTAAAGTTATGTGCAGCTGGTTGCTGTCAATGTTATTCTGCACTATCTTAGTTTTGGATCGTTGCGGAAAGCTTCGTCATGAACGCGCCTCATTCACATGCAGATCTCCTGTTGTGATGACAGAGTATTGAGGAAAAGATTACAGAAACGCGAGTTGTGTGATTTGGACGTTTTTATAAAATGCACTGCTGATTAATATTGTCACAATATCAGATGCGGATAAGGGAAACAGAAAGGGCAAAACTGGGTAGTATGTATTCAGTGATATTAAAAGCCCTCCTCCTGCCACAGAATATTGAATTCATCTTATCCACTGCTGAGGTTTAAAGTTGAATTGTAATATCTGTTGGTTATGAAGATTTACCCACCAAACTGCTGGTACATATTTATAATCGCTTGAATAATGATACTGTCAGTTTAAAATGTTCTTTTTTTTCTGGTTTACAAAGCCAGAAAAGCCTGAAGTTGCCAAAACATGATTCTTAGTTTTATCCTCACATTAAGGAATAGAGATTGTTAAATCAATAACGGCAATGGATTGGTTCAGTATCAGTATTGGCAGATACCAAAGCCCAGGTATCGGTATTGGTATCAAGACCTGAAAAGTGGGATCATGCATCCCTAGTTAAAATACTTTATGTCCTCTATATCTGGTTCAACTCTTTGCTTCTCTAGGGAAATCAGTGGCAGCTCACATTTTTCCTCCTTTATCTTTTTCTTAACACCTCTTTGTTTGCTTAAAATATATTCATAATTTTTTGTCACCTCAAAGAATGGTGAGGTGAGAAACTTTGGTGAGAACATGTGTAGTGATGGAGGGAGTTCTATGTCATAGGGTAAGCTGGGCTAACTGAGGGCTTGGGAGTTGTAGGGCAGGGGTTGCTTAAACTCAGTCGCGAGTCTTGCATTCTTAAGTATTTGGTGAGATTCACAGACAATTTGAAGGTCAGAGGTCAAAGGTCAGGGTTGCTGTGATTTCTAAAGTACATTTAAAAAATTTGGGCCCATAACTCAACATGTAGAGTTATAAAAGTCCTCAGAAATGTGGCTAAATTATAAAGTGTTGAACGCTCCCCTGAAGGCTCAACAGTCAACCTTAACAAAGTATTTTAAAAATAATTTTTCCATTATTCCATCTTTGTGATCTCAATATCTCCAGAAAACATGGACAGACATTTTTCACATTTTACCTAAATGACCCCATCAAAGTTGACTTGAGTAGATTTTAGGGATCAAAGGCCAAAAAACCATTGTGATCTTTCTCCTGTCCTATTATAATGAAGACATCTCACTAAAAATCAGGGATAACTTCATCAGAAATGTTACCTTTTTATTTTCTTTGTGTTTTAGAAAATAATGCGTCACGTTACAGATAAACTCACGGTATGATTATAAGACAAAAAGAGAGTGAAGAAGACTTCAGTCAAGAGTTCATGTATCAGTACTTGGCCGCACTCTCACTTGGTAGAACTAATCAACAGCTTCAGAACAGCAGATCTGACCTGTGCAAGAATGCGCTCTGCTGAAAGGTCCACATGATAATAACATCCGTAAGAAGGACCTTTAGCTGCCTCGTATCTTACAGCACTATGGCGCTTTTATAACTGCAAATGCAGCTAATGATGGTCCTCTGGTTTTCCCTTTACTGTTTACAACACAAGGCCCTGAGCATCATACGGCAAGAACAATTAAATGTGTTTGGAAGGCACAATTGGAGAATAGCCTTTGACTGACACAGACACTTGCATACCATGACCTGTCGCATATAGAAGTCATGGAAATAAAAGGGAAACAAAACAGAAAAAAGTAAATAGGAAGAAAAGTCTAATGTTGTTGATTTAAAGATTAAATCTGTACTGCTGCCTGCCTCCACATGAAACACTGCAGTTAATGCAATATTGAATTTATAATAAATCAGTCCCTCAAAGATTCTTAAGTCTTCTTTCATAATATTTGCAACCTAAAATGTCTCCACTTGGTTGCTTATCAATTGCTTATCAAAAGGTAGGAAAAAAAGTTGTGATGTTTTTAAGGCATTTGTTTCATTAAATTGAGCATGAATGCAAAAAAAAGTTGTAACTACAGTAATGTTCTAGTTGTAGTTGTTGTAACTGCTTGTTAGCAAACTAGATTACAAAAGTTCCTATGTGCACACTGCATTTGTAGATAAGTTATTGCACCTTAAAGACCTGTCTTTTATCATGAATTCGGTCAACATAACATATAAATAAGGCTTGTGAAAGGCAAATGCTGAGACGTTCATTAATGTCGGTAAAAATCAGATCTTGAAATCAAAGAGGTATCTAATTTCTTTGTTATATTTACTGTACTCTACGTGTTATTTCTACTGCTATATTAGTCTAAAGAAATGTAATTTCTTATGTTTTCATCATCATTTGCAAATAAAATGTATTGATTTTAAAATTAAGCTTTGGGGTGCTGTTGGCCTGGTAGTTTAGGCACGCCCAACGTGCAGAGGCTATGGTCCTGGCTGCGGTGGAGGCTGGTACAACTCCAAGCCTCAACCTTTTGCTGCATATCTTCCCCCACTCTCTGCTCCCCACGTTTTCAGTCTCTCCTCAGCTGTCCTATCAATAAAGGCAAAAATGCCCCAAAAAATCTAACTTAAAAAAAAGAAAAAAGCCTTGGTCAGCAAAAATCTTTTGTTTCTAGGAATGAATCTTAAAGACGGGGTCTTCATGTAAAACAGTCATTTTAAATTTTGGACCATTAATGAGTATAGATTCACTTTAGACTCTCCATAAACATGTTATAGTTGAAGCTGTATCAGGAAGCTCATGTAAGACAAACAATCGGACCAAGGCTCGGTAAAGCCCCTGTCTACTTCACAACAACAATAGTTAGCCTCTTGCATACAGATTTCAAAGATATTAACAATGCAGTAAATTAAACGTTCCAGTGTTTCTAACATTTGCTGACCTGGGGGGTTCATTTTAAATATTTGATAAGTGAGTTTAGTGACGTACATGGTGACGCATGGAGGGAAAGAGAGTGATCTTTCAAATTAGAGTAAAAGTTGCAGTGATTCAGGGATACGATGAATTAGTGTAAAGTGTTACAGCCAGGAACCGCAATTTCCATTGACATTGCAATCAAATCTTCTTTAGCAACAAAGCTTCACAGCTGTCCGCCTCCACCTGAAAAATGGTGTTCATGTAGTGTCCATGTTGCTGGAAGAGGGCCCATGAATTTATCATGATTGACCTGAAATGGAAGAGCACTCAAAATGTCAAAGGGTTGGTGCAAACAACCAACAGAACAGCCTGTTTATAGTGTTAGCAATCATACACACACACCACATCTCCTCCCAAAACCATCAGCTGCCCACGCACTCCCTCGTAGCATGCACGTACTTCATTAGCATGCATTGTCTAAAGCAGGATGCAATGCTCAGGTCCTGTCCTTCACTCTGAGGTGTGGATGGAGCAGGGTAGGGCAGGAGATGGCAGGTTAACAGGGATGGGTTGTGGCTCTTAACGAGCTCCTCGGTGCCTGGGCTGGGTTCCCCTTGCACGGCATCCTGGGAGCTTGTTAAAAAGCATTCCCTTTAAAACAATCATCTGCCAGCAATCATCCCCTCCCTTTTTCTGTGTCTGTATTTCCGAAGTTACTATATGTCAAGCCGTCTGTGACAGGCGTAGTTTCTCTCATTCCTCTCACATGAGCCTCTCTCCCTGCTCATCTCTAACATCCAAATCACCTGATGTTCAGGGGTTTTATTTGGTATTCAGATTGGTAGATTCCCCAGGGAGCGGATCACTGTTTGGCGTGTTTAAGAGGGATCAGAATGACAGGAAGTGGGGATGAGTAGAGAGCCAGCTGAGATACAGCTAGAAGTAGATAGTGTGCATCTCTGCTGCTGAGAGGAGGTAGTAGATGGAGACAGTGGAGAGGAAATAAAGAAGGGTGCAGTAATGTATTTGCAAATGAGAATAAAACAAAATATGGAGAGGGAAGGTCTTTATCTGACAGTCATGTGTTCAAAAAACGACATTTATATGCCACTTATCTGCATTTGGGATTTACAATAAAAGCACACATCTGTGCGAAGTACAGTATATGAAAGGATCACGGTAATGGTAAGCAATTCAAAGGGAGTTCATGCCGTGTCCACTACAGAGAACTGAGTGACTGAAAGATATTGTATCACTCAAAAAGCTTGACAATAAAGTTTTATTACATGTAGCCTTAAAGGGGAGGGGTTCTGCATTTACTCCTTTGAACAACTCGCCAGCTGTTAGCTAGGAGATCTATATGCTTATAGCTTTACAGAGACAGGTTATGAAAATAATCCCAATCATCTAATGAGGAAAACTACACACTGTTTGGGTTGATTTAGAGGTGTTGGAGCACAACACTAAACATAATTCTGTTATTAGGACAACGGCACAATGAGTGATGCAACTTTTGCTGTTGAATTTAGTGACTTAATAAGTCATATACAGTAAAATATATGAACCAGGTGCCTCTCAAACGTGTTTTTCATTCTTTAGCTGTACTCATAACTTCATTGTTGATGTATACAAATAATAAAAGAACATCCATCCGACACAAATCAGCAGGGAAACAATTAAAGAAAGATTTGTTTCAGAAAACTGTAAATCCACATAGCATTATATTTGCCTTGACGTTGATTGCCAATGTGTGAAAGCTGCATGTAAAAGTAGGAGAAGACTTAGGCCAAATCAGAAAGAGAGAAGAAGATGCAAGTAAAGGGAATATATTGTTACATTACTTAATCATTTAAAAGCACAAAATCACAGAAGCCAGACAAAGTAAACTTTACTGCCATGTACTTTCTAAAAACACTGAAGTTCCCATCTGTAATTAATCTTTAACAAATCTGAGTGTTGTCTTGCTGTATTTCAGAAGCTCAAGATTAGTTGTAGATGACAAGTATGGCAGTTTGTAAACAACTTTCTAATTTCCAAAAGAACTCATTGTGCATCAAGTTGTCTCCCCTTTTCACGTGATCAAGGTTAGATATGTGTGAGGATGTCTCACAGAGAGCCAGGTGATGACCATTGACATGTTTTTGAGATGAAAACTGTCAAAGAAGCCACAGGTTTTGTTTTGGTGTCAAAAAAGCATCTCAACACTGTACAGAAGATCATGAAAGTGCCTGGAGGTTAAGATTTAAAAATAAAACTGAGTCTGCAAGAAAAAAACAAAAACTAGCTCGATTTGACTTACTCTGAAACATGATCAAGTAGTTACTACCCAGATCTAATACACAGCCCTGACTTTTAGGTAAGTGACCTTATAATTTGTTAATACAAATGTATTTGAATGCTGACACAGCATGCTGCACAGAGATATATAAGAAGCTATTTGAACTTACTGAAGTGCCACCAAATCAAAAACTCCAACTTTTATAATTTGCTCATAGCTTAAGGTCATTTTCTTGAATGTGCAAAGTTTACATGTGTAAAGCTAAAGCAAATAATGTCATATAGTGACTTTGTAAATGACATGATTACCTAAAACTTTCAGGATACACTGATTTTCTTTAATGTAACATAAAATCTTAAATGTAGCAGAACATATCTTTGTGTTGGCTGATAATCTCTGCGTCACTTTGAGACCCCCGGTGTGTTCAGTTTCTAGACAATGTCAAAAACAGCTTCCTACTCACAGCGTCTACCGCATCAGCCATCAGAGGAGTGGTGTTTTTTTTATATTTGTCTGTCCCATGATGTTTTCTATTTTTACTTTGTGCTGAGGTATTTTTGGGGACTTCTAACCTGTCCTCTGAGACACCTGAACACAGAGACTGGGTTGGGTTGGGAGCTGTTGATGCTGATGTCTTGACATTGTATATGTTGGGCTAAATTTGTGACATTGTATAACCAGAAAAACTGCAGCACAAGTGCCAAAGAGTAAACTGGATGATATTATTGAATTTGAACTTTATGAAGATTTTTTCCATTTAAAACACTGATGTTTGTTTTTGCTAAGGCTTGTTTTAGCATCAACTCTGATTAACTTGTGACAGCTAACTGAACTACTAGTCACTAGAACTAGTGACTGGAAGTGACTAGTTTGGTGGCAAAAGCAGTCTGAGGGGATTTTCTAAAGATCATCCACTATTAAAGGGACAGTCTCCTCCCAAAAAACATTGCAGGTTATCTGTTGAAGCAGCTTGAGGGCCCGTGTACACAAAAAGCTTTTTTTGTGCTGACAGCAGGACCTTAATTACAGAGTACTTCTCACTAGAGCTAACTGTTGATGGGTTATGAAAGTTGTCTAACAGCACTTCTACTTCCCTTGGTAGTGACCATCAAATCTGTTTTTAAATTGCTCTGTATGCTTAATATTTGCTTTATTCAAGGAGATTTTACAAATAAAATATAAAAACAATGGGAAGGATTCATTTCTTGGCATTAGCAGCAGTCATACCAACTCAAAATATGAGTCTGGTTTGAGCTTTTTCGTTGCTACTGTTGCTGAAAATGTTGCTATTAGGACTCCTACTCATTCATGATTATGATTGGTCTGTTGGGGAAGTGACATTGACTTACATGGCAGTGTTCCTAATGTCAAACGAATACATTGTCAGGTAAGATTGCTGAGAGTGCAAGAACAAAAACAAGTGTGTTTGTGTGCTTAGCGGTGTTAATTTTGTCAACAAAATTATGATAATAAATGTTCATCAACGACTCATTTTTTCATGCTGAAACCGAGACTATGACGAGCAAAAGTGCTTCCCTGATAATAAAAAGTCTGACGAACGTATGTTTTGATTTCGTTGACAAGACAATGACGAGACGAAAACATTAGTGGCCGACCGTCGGACATTCAGATTCCATATTTTCCCTGCTGTGCATCTAATCTTTAGAAATAAAAGCGATGCGTTCCTGTGACAGGCTGAGTTATTATCTGAGAGGCTCAGTGTTAGCTTGGTCACTCCCTGCAGCAGGTGTGCTTCATGAACCAGCTCTACCCACCTCCAGGCAGCTGTCTCATCTTCATTGAGGATTTTTACTCCCAGTGTGCGTTAGTTACAAAGGCACAACTGGGTGATGTCTGTTTACTATTTGATGTTTGCCGTTGCTGCCGCGATCACCGTAAAAAGCTCCTCGTCTTCAGCTTGATTTAATCCAGTTTGGTAATACATCAGACACATTTAGTAAGTTTTGATCAACTCCTTGTCATCAGAGATGCAGATGCATTTCAGAGTGCCTTGAACTGACTGTTTGTCCTGTGTGCCTGTCACTGCAGGTGCATTCAAGGACCGTCGTAAAAGTGCAATACAGCCCTTTCAAGGCATTTTTCTGTGAGTCAAGAGAATCAAAATACAGTCTCAGTGGTCACATCAAGAATGTTTTCTTTGGACATTTTAGCAGGGACAGGCTGAATTATTTAACTTAAGATATTACACAAGCAAAAGTGTTACAGGAGTGAAATGTTGACGATTTTGACACTTGGTATAACCCTGATACCAATATCTGATCAACTACAAGAATTATTTAAAGAGTAAACATGTTTCGGCAAAAATCAAAGACTAAAATGTTTTGAGTTTCCGCTGACTAAAACTAGACTAAATCTATAAAGGGCTGAAAAGACTAAAATGTGACTAAAACTAACAGGCATTTTCGTCTAAAGACTAAGACTAAGCCTAAATCTAAAACAGCTGCTAACATTAACACTGGTGCTTAGAAAGCCAAGCACTTAAAACACTGAGCTGCATTGGTTTTGAACTGTAAAAAGGCACTTGTGGACACATGCTCTAATGGGCCAATTTTTACTACTATTATTGGACAGCAAAGTGGTGACCAAACTTTATGTCCTGTTTAACCAAAAGACAATAATGACTTCTTTAAAATAATTTTGCATATGTGCCAAAGTTATGTCTGATTTGTGTCGCCATTTGTGTATGTGACTTGTTTTTGTAACTTAACTGAGCAAAATACTTGCATAGGGTCAAGCATAGTACTTGTTGACACTTGTTTGTTAACCAAATTCAGTAGTCTTGTAATCTGACTGCATTAACACATTGAGTGTGAAACATTGATCGTATCTGTATGAGAGGAAACTGTTAAAGCCCGTCATATACTGATGTTAATATTAATTTTGGTAATTAAAGATTTCTTGACTATGACTCCAAAGTTGTCGCTTTCCCTCTTTATTAGATGAACAGAGAAAAGGAGTGAGAGAGAAAAAAGAGGAAGCTCAGGGGCAGAGGGGTCTCCACCACACACACTGCTGATTGGTGTGTATATATCGTGACATTTCCAAGTGGTCTCTGATGTAGGGATGGCACACCTGTTTAATGAGCTACTAATGGTGGCACTAATTGAGGCGAGCTAATTTCATATCATCATGAACTCGTCATATTCAGTATCAAAGGAATATGATCCATGGCGCAGGAAATATTCTATGATAGCCCCCAGCTTAAACCGAGGCTAGCCTGATCCCACATTGCCTCCCATAATCACACAAGCCATAATTCAAATGCAGAATTCTTTCTACAATCATCAGACAACACATATGTTATCTATGTTTATATTTGGCTTTTTTACATGGTCACAGCAGCCACCCCTCAGACAGCAAATAGGTTAAATACATGATCTTTTATGATGTTTTTATTGTGTTATTTTCCGGTGACACAGCTGTAACGAGCAGTGTTTTAAAGCTTTGCAGTGCAGAGGTCTGAATGACTGTAAAGCAGCGGACAGTAGAGAGTTGTATCTAGGGAGGAGACACAATCCTCTCACACCTCCAGGGCTTTTCCATTACCTGGATCATATAGCACAGTGCAGTGTGTGTGTGTCCATGTTTGAGTGTGAGAGTGCCACCAACTTGTGTTTCCCTGTGACCGCCTGCCGATGAGTGCTGTACACTGATGTATATTATTCTCACAAAGAAAGTACCTGTTCATCTTCTGCTCCCCCTCTCCCTTTTCTGTTCTGTACCTTTGAATCATCTTTTCAAACTGTCATTCTCTAAACTGTTCCATAAACTTGGAGGAGGAGAGAGGAGAGGCAGAAGAGAAGCAACAAGAGCAGTGAGGTGAGAAAGGGGGGATGTTCCTGGTTGCTGTTAGTATAACTCAATGGTGACTTTAAAGAGATCTCTACTGCGATTCTTGTGACAACTATTAGTGTGGGACTGTCTTCAAAAACAATATCACCTTTAATATTGCCATTTAGAGGCAATAACACAGTTAATACAGTTGTATTATTATTATTTGTATCATGTTGTTTAGAATGCAGAGTAACTTTGTTTGCGTCTGCAGAATCCATACAGCCAGACAAAGAACAACAGGTCATCCACCATCATTGATTTAACTGTGCTTGCCGTTGTCATCACTTATTGTATGAGTCACTCTCATTGCTGACGCTGTTTTGTTACACATCACTGCCGTCCCCTCCCATTTGGCTCCATAACACCAGAAATGCAATGTAAGATCACACACTGGAACACCAGTATTAGGTCATTGTGGAATCAATGTGGAAGAACAATGGTGTAAGGATGGCGAGGCTTTGTTAGCGCTGTTCACACTGTATAAAGACATGACATGATGATGTGCTTGCTTTCAAGTGAAAAAGCCCTTGGGTAGGAATCATAACTTGTCTCTTATGAGAAAGTGGTGTTATGTTAAAATAAGCAGTTTCACAAGTTGGGGTTTCTACTCACAAATTTTGCCAGTCACCTCATAATCCTTGTTTGCCCCTTACAAGCATTCTCAGGGATGAAAGCCTGAACATATATTTACTGAAAATGTTCAACATATAAAACAAATCACAGAAGAGCCCCCCACATGAACAGTTTTTTTCTATCTTCTAAAAAACGAAAAATGATCTAGGTTTTGAAGTTTTGGATGTAGGGCAACAGAAATAACCTCACTGTGGCTGCTTGGCTTGGGTGGCTGAAAATAAAGCCTACAGCCAAGTCCAATTCAAGCTCATACGAAATAACCAGTGATCTACTCTATAGATGTAAAAAATGTGACAAGGCATCTCTCTCCCTTCATCTCCTCTATCCCTCTTTACAACCCCAACTCGGTCAAGGAAGATGTCTGTCTAACATGAGTCTGGTTCTGCTCGAGGTTTCTGCCTGTTAAAAGGATGTTTTTCCTTGCCTCTGTAACTTGCTAAATCCTGTATAGTGCTCAGCTCATGGTTGATTAAGATGAGGTCAAACTGAGTCCTGTCTGTAAGAGGGGACTGGATCTTACCCTGTCTTGATGTTGGGTCTTTTGTTAATAATTTAACATAGAGTACGGTCTAGACCTGCTCTGTTTGCAAAGCATCTCGAAATAACATTTGTTGTGATTTGGCGCTAAATAAATAAAGATGAATTGATTGATAGATTGATATACATAAAGGTGGGGAGTAACAGTTAAGCCTGATTTATACTTCTGCGTTGATTCGACGGCGTAGCCTATGCCGTAGGGCTCTGCGTGGCTCCCATACCTACGCAGGGGTCTACACACATGAGACATACACCTCCTCCAAAATGTAACTACGCGCCGAATCGACGTGCACTGCAAGCCCTATGATTGGTCCGCTCGGAGGCATTGTATTTCCCGCATTTAGAGCACATCCGGGATCCCAGACATCAGCCACACATATTTCATCTCCTCTGACGTGTACTCTCTATTTTTGCCTGTTATCATTGCTGTATGATAAACAGCCACATGTATCAGCTCAAAATGAACATGACACGCTCGGAAATGCTGTGAAAAAGGACAGGAAACGTAGCGGGGCTGGAAACAGATGGCCCGACTATCAGAGAGACCACACCACCCTCAAGCGTTTTAGGGGAGTATCGCTGCGCATCACGGGCACATTGACGCACAAGTATGTAGTGGTCATGTATAAACCAGCCTTAAGTCTAACTGTGATTGATACTGTGTTGCCCTGTGAAGCCGTTGTTACTGTGTTTTGATTGATATCTACAAGGACTCTTTTCACACCCTTTATAACATTCAACACTTTCTAAATATATGTGTGAGCATGTCCTTTAATCTGGACTTGAAAAGAGAACTACACAACATAAAAGACTGCACGCATGCAGCTTGCATGGACTCCAGCAGAACCATGAACAGTTGGCGCAGTGTCTGAGGAACACCTCTACCTCTAAACCTCCCTCAGTGCGGTCAAACCCTGTGTACTCTGTGTGTGTGTTGATAGACACTCCATGTCGGTGCCTCTGCCCTGGGTCAGCGTACGCCTTCTCTCTCTTACTCACCGCACAGCCATGCGACTGTCTGCAGCCGCACAAAGCAACAGAGTAATGAGTCCCATGACAGACCGGCAGAATAGGCTCTGAATAGGTAATGATGGAGTCTGAAGGTGTTGGAAAGCCTGGCTGTGTCTGATCGGGGGTTATAATGTAGTCTTGGAGCATTCTTGCCTCTGCTTGTCAGTGAGAGTCACACTGGCACAATACCTGCTATCTAAGATTTATTGTATAACGCTGCATGCCTGGGCTGGAATTGTGTTTCCTCACTGCCCATTGAATCATATTCAGATCCCCGTCCTTAACTAATAGCCTATATATATGTTGCTTCCTACATATGTATACTACTCATGCTGCTGGGCTTATAATTGGAAGGTGTGCAGCAAAACAGACAGACACCATGAAGCTTTATATTCAGAGGCAGTGGAGCCCAGACAACCACTAAGTGACTGACTGGACTGAGGGAACCCGGGATCTCAACTGACAGCTCATGTGTTACATTCAAATGTTGTGTTAATGTGCTTCTTTGCTCTTCCAGTGATGCATCTTATTGTGTTTATGTGCATGTTCATGACACGTGACTTTGCATGCCTCTCTGTTCACCTGTCTGTATGCCTTTCTAATCACACTCATGTATTTATGTATTTATGCTCTGAGTGAGGCTGCCTCGTAGAGCCTAAGGCATAATTAAAGCCCGAGAGTGAGAGCAGAGGAAAAGTTCTGGGAGGTGAATCTGAAACAACAGCATCTGGCAGACACTGATCGACAGGAGTGGACAGTCATCTCTGTACCTCACAGCTCCAGGGGGGGAATGGACCCATAATGCTCCATTCCTCCATCTCATCTGCCGCACTAGACAGAAAGATAGGCCTGGTATTCCAATTTATGGCTTATCTCATCATCATCTCTCCTCCGTCTCATTTTACTGCCCTTGAGATTTCACCCCTTGTCATCCAACTGGTAATCAGAGTTTGGTGAGTTACATTTATTACTGTACCATCATACAGCTGTGATTAGCTGCTCAGTATCACTTTGAAACCCCTGGCTTGCTCTCTTTTTTGCTTGAGGTTTGTTACTATTAGATTACTTTGCCTACACATCTATAAGCAATTTCTGCCATATTGATTGAGAGTAACACTGTACTTCATTATGACATGAGAAACTGTTCTAAATATCACCTTGGTGATGAGTTATGTCGAGTAGATTGGAAGGAAAACAGTTATTGGAGACTTAATCGTGCTTAACGAACATGTTTCTCTCTGAAACTGTTTACTAGGCCCGTGGCCATGAGCTTTAAAGAATGACAATTTAGGTACCACACTAATGACAGTTGTCCATGCAAATGAATTTACTGCTTATGAAACATAATGAAACCTAAAATGATGCTTTATTATGACCTACGAGGGGAAACAAGACCATGAGTGACCAGAATGACCATTTCTACATATTAATACCTGTAACAGCGTCCACTGGGTAAGTGTCAGACAACACTGTTTACAACCAGGTAAAGAAAAATCCTTACATCATATCTTCCACAGAAAATATTCACATTAGCAGTACTGTAGCCGACAAAACTGCAAGCTAGCTGATAGTCCTGGCTTACGCATGTCTCCCTGTTGTATCCAGTGCAATCATCCAGTCTAAAGCTGTTGTAGAGTGTAAAAGCAAAAATAACTTTATTCCAGTGCTACAGTATATAAGTGTCACAAAACCAAATATTTATAGGATGATGCTGGATTCTATACCTAAAAACAATATGACAAGATAGACACAGTAACATTTTTTGACTCCAATCTAGTCAAGCCTCCACAGACTCCACCCACTGTCTATGTGCAACACACAACTTTATCTTAAAGAGACAGTGACTCTTCATCAAAAAAAGAACTAGAATAACCCATAATCGACCAAATCCAATAACAATTTTTCCCAGCTTTACAATTACAATTTCTCAATTAACACTAACGTTAAATAAATCAATAAACAGTCATTAATAATTAGTAACATAACTTTGCCATAGGCAAGGCTAGGATTGGCAATGCAAGTTTATTTATAAAGCCCCACTCATACATAGAGTAATTCAAAGTGCTTTACAGAGTTAAAAACAAAAAAACAAAGCAGTAACAATCAACAAAAACACACAGCAAACACTTCAAACATTCAAATTTGATATGCGGCCACTTATGTTTGATCTACACTCTCTCTCTCTCTCTCTCTCTCTCCTCTCTCTCTCTCTCTCTCTCTCTCTCTCTATCTCTCTCTCTCTCTCTCTGTACTTATGTAACTTAACGTACATAGAAAATAGTGTTGGGTCTCGTTACTTTTTTTAAATTAGGAGGGATTATTATGAATAATCAGCCTCCTTCACTGCTCTGAAGTCCGTAACTTGCAGAGTCTTACTGTCCCGCCAGACACAGAATCACAACTGGTCTTGTCTTAACCAAAATGAACCCTTAAATTATTCGATTCATCTCAGAACTTCTTCGCAAGGATTAAGACTCACACATTGAATCTGTTCTGTGTTGAGTCGCAGCCCGAAGCTGGTTCAGACCTCTTGACTCCCCCTGCAGGGTGCCCATATGCCCAACATTTAATTGTAGATCCAAAATCAGGCTCAGGTTGTCCAGGGGATGCCAAAACTGACACGAACCAAAAATTCCTCACATAGGCTTTTACAAAAATAGATAAACATCACCTCGCTCGATATTTTCAAAATAAAAGTTGGTGGCAGACTTCAGCAATTTCATTACTCTTGGTCATGCAAACTCATTATCATTGTGAAACTAGGTTATGTTTAAGCACTCTTGGTTAGATCTACAAGAAGATCATTATTTGACTTCAATTAGTACTGACATTTTACTAACTCATCCTATTTTACGTAATAAGTGTACAAAAGATATTTGACTTACATGATGAAGTGACTTAAAAGAAGGAAACTTTAAAAACGGTCAACATTGACCGTTTCACCCTGAATCTGAATTCAACCAGCAGAAGAATGTACCATGTTTTTTTAACTACCATCCATCACACCAGAACTTTTGCACTCATCATACTACATCATATCTTAAATGATACATTAAATCAATGAAGTTGTGGACAGCATCCAGACATGAAACAAGAGGGATAACTACAGTGATATACTTTGACACATTGGACCACTAAGCCACTATATCTGACGACAAATGACCCAAATGTGGAACTCTGTACTCATGAAAACAGTATCACAGCAGCACTTAAAGGGGTAAAAATAAATCTGCAGTGAAAATGCTAATTATTGCATATTTTTAAAGCACACCTGCTTGCATTTGGATAGTAAAATTATGAATTATCTGACATTTATGCGTCTTTGTATTACATAAGTAATTAAAGTTATAAGCTTTTTTATTGAAGCACGTTCCTCAGACGCAGCATCATGCCTCTCTTTAATGCTCACCCAGCGTACGCATACCTGCTGTAGCAATAGTGCTGAGATGAATATAAAGATTATTCATCATTTGGAAATATCTCCCACCACATGTCTATTACATTTTTTGATTTTTATTTCCTCATGTATTAAATATATTGTTAAAATATCTTCTTGACGTACCTTACACTTTCTACATTACCTTCTGTGAGGGTTCAAAAGCTTCTCATGAGAGGGGTTTAATCAGGACACAAGCTAGAAACCTGAGCAGCACAATGAGGTTTTCCAGCTTATGTCAGCACGATCAACAAAAGGTTTGGAAAACGTGGCAAAGGAAAGGGGAGAAAGTAGTTTTTTATGCATTCCTTCCTCATCTAAGAGCCTGTCAGCCATTAATCTTCTGACTCCTTACCCCAGCGAGTGCATGGTTGCTCGATGGTCGCAGGGTCTTTACCCCCTCCTCCTCATCTGCTTAAAGCCTGTTTGGTGTGGTGGGTGGGATAAGTGCGGGTGGCAACGGTTGTGTTTGAGTATGTATGTGTGCTTGCAGGTCAATACACACTTGAAAATGTGGTGATTCTATCCATCTTAGGCAGGGTTGTGAGGGCCAGCTGGTAAGGGGATGGAGATTGGCCCCACAACAAACTGTGCGGGGACTCATGCAGTCACCTCATGATATTGATCAAGAATAGCAGAAGCAGGGAGCTCACTACCCGCACAAATTTATTTTGCAAGGTCTTTATACCATAGAAACACCGAACTACAACTTGCTTATAGACTCATGCATACACTTTAATACTCTTTATCCACTGACCTCACTCAGTCTTCATGTCTCCAGTTCTCCCATACACACACACATATATATATATATATATATATATATATATATATGTATATATATATACATACATACATACATACACACACACACACACACACACACACACACATATACACACACACACACACACACACACACACATACACACACACACACACACACACACACACACACACACACACACACACACATGCACTCAGTCCCTTAGTCTGAGCTTGAGAATACAGACATTTTTCACTGTCAGGAACCTGCTTGAGGAAAAACATCGATGCTAAGGTCTGCTGATTTCAGCAGGATAGGGATTTAAACATCATACCTGCATGGCATTGTTACTGTGGGGGCCTTTTTACGCTCCCTTGATAGAGTCATCCATAAAAATGTAATTATTCTTTTTTTTCTGCGTCCTGGCAGTGGATGTTAAGCTTGAGTGGTGAAGACATCAAAAGGGCAGTGGAGTCCAAATCCCCCCAGTGCCTTAACTGACTGGGGATAAACCAGATTGACCCTGTTACACTTGTAGATAAGACATGGGTCAAACGCAAGCAGCAGGCACCAGGGCTGAATGGGAAAGCCAATGTTAACCTGCTTTACATCACTTCTGTGGACACAAATAAACAAATAAATAAAAGTGTTTTTAGAATGCATCATTAATGAAAACTACATCTTTGCTTCACTGACTGGCTGAGTAAAAAAATCATATCATTTTCAGAGTATTATTTAAGAATGATAAATGTTTTGATGTATATCATTACTTGGCTGTGTTAAAAACTTGATTCTGATTGGTCAAAACCCCACAACAACAGTATTTTATCTCTTGACAGTTAAGTGTTGCCAGAGGTAACTTGGTCACACACATCAAATTAAAGAAATCTATGAAAAAGAGTCCAGCATATTTCACCTCTGCCTGTTGACACTGTGGCAAAATGGTAACGGCCGACAAGTCGAAGTCAATCCAAGTTAAAGAGGAGAGACATAAAGCAAACACAAAACAGAACACAGTATGTGTCTTTGGCAGTGAAGAACTAGTTGAGCAAAAAGTAAATATCTACCAGCCTTAAAAGTTACAGGGCAGAAGACCTTAATCAAATGCTGTGGTTGTTTAATACATGAGTCTATTCTCAGTGTAGACTTCGCCCTGAATTAAATGTTAAATTTAACATAAACCCAAACTGCTATAAGGCCGTTACAGAAAAGTGCTAAGGTGGCAAATTGAATAAACTGTTGCAACAGAAGCGTTCCATACAAGTGCAGCTCAAAAGTTCTGAATATTGTGAAGAGTTTAATACTGGTTCCATGATTAAACTAAAAAGGGAAAAGTTTCATATTTTCTAAAACAACAACACGTGAAGTGAAAAAAAAAAAAAGTAAGAATATTTCTTAAGATAGCATGTTCTGGCTTTAACGATCTTGTTAGCCTGGCTTGTTCAATTGGAGGCTTTCTCACCCTCCAACACATGGTCGTTGGGGTCAGGGAAATTCTCTACAACCTTAAATTTGAAGAATCAAAAACTTGATTTTCACTCAGGCTCCACCAAAACATTCCAAGTTTCATGAAACAATTTTACAACTTTTTTTTTGAACTCCCTTGACCAGATAAAGATTAAGACCAAGTTTTCACTCCTATACTGTTCTCATAAGCTTCAGCTCACCTCCCAGCTCATCCTACTTTCTGCGTATCTTTTTGTTCCTGTTTTGAATATGCTTGTGTGAATGTGCGTGTCTTTTATCCATGTCTGGTTCTGACCTGAGATACCTGGGACTGAGGGTGGGTGGGAGGAAGAGGGATTCTGATAATCTATTTCATTTTTACACTTCACTTATCACTGATTATCAGTGCTGTTTGACACTATATACAGACAAAGTTAAATAAAAAGAGTTTGAGGTGAAAAAAACAAGGATATTTTCTAAGATCAATCGATCCTCAATCAATCAATTTAAATTCAATTTAATCATTATTAAATCAATAATTTATTTCAACTAGTTTATTACCACTTGTTACCAGACTTCCTTAGTTGGTAGACAGTGGCTGAAGAAACCCCTTCAGTGTGAGATAAGCATTTTACAAGACCAGTCTGTCTCACTGGGGCCCGATGGAGTTTCTTAACAGTGTTTATTTACATCATTACTCACCAAAACAAAATGTATTTTGAGGTCTTATTGAAACGCTAAGTGCATTCTTTTTTTTTATGTGACAGCATTGGTAGGATTGTGTGTCACATCACAGGCATATGTGTGAATGTGAATGTGAATGTGCGAGAACACATTGGAGGTGTAAAACTCCTCTGGGAACCTTTAAAAAGCTACCGTCAGACTTGTGGAGATAGAGCCGCTCTGTTATGTAGCGCACCTATCCTCAAGGATTCTCCCCAGAGAGGTTTAAGATCAAAGATTCAAATATTAGCTATGAACGATAATTTGTGTCTGATGTGATTTTCTAACACAAAGTAGTAGTCTTAAAGGTGACATATCACGCTTTTTTCATCAATATATAATGGTCTAAGAGGTCCCCAAAACATGTCTTTAAAGTTTGTGCTCAAAAAAAAACTTTGAAATCAGATTTTGACGTGCCTGAAAAGCCCTCTTCACCAGTCCTCCTCAGAACACTCTGTTTTCTCTCTGACCACGCCCCCTCAGGAAGTCGATGTGGTCTCGGCTCTCCAGCACGTTGATCTAATGTTTACATGTTGGCTGAATATACACGGCTGCTCAGAGATCACGTTACTTCAACCCTCTGAATCTGATCCAGAATCTGATCCTGACGGAGAGGCGCCTGTAGCAGGACCTTTCTGAAGGATTGGTCACAGATTTAGTTTTTTTATCAGTATGTTGACGTGTGTCTTGGTACACAGCTACGAACATGTAGCTATGTGGCTATGCTAACTAGCGCTAGCACGTATCCATGATAAATAAAAATCATCCACTAGATCTTCAAATCTGCAGAGGTGGGGAGTAAAACCGACCTCTGCCAGAAAGGCAGCAGGACCTTTCTGAAGGATTGGTCACAGATTTAGTGTTTCTTGTTGTTTTATTTGACAGTATGTCGACGTGTGTCTTGGTACACAGCTACAGCTATGAACATGTAGCTATGTGGCTATGCTAATTAGCTCTAGCACTTATCCATGACAAATAAAAATCATCCACTAGATCTTCAAATCTGCAGACGTGGGGAGTAAAACCGACCTTTGTGTTTATTAAGACAGCCTACAACTAGAATGCCTCCCTCCTAAGCTCCTTGTTACCACACATTTGTGCAGGTAATGAAAAACGGAGGGGGGATTCAGTATTATTTTATACAGTCTATGGGCTGAACAAGCTCTGAGCTCTGACTCCGTGACAGACCGGATATTGTTGTTACGTAAAAAAAACACGGAAGTCTGAAACGGCTCGTTTTAGACACATTTACAGAAAGGTGGAGAAATCAAAACAGGGGCAGAATGGATTTTTTTCATTCTCGGGGGGTTTGTAGACATGCCAGGGACACATATTTCAGGTAGAGAACCATTAAAAAGTCCATTTTGCATGATATGTCACCTTTAAAGTGACATCTTTTTGCATTACTGATGCTCTTTTTTTTAACCTGAACCGAAGGATGATCGTTGAACCAACTGACCTTAAATAGTCTTTGCTTTGTCTCATGTATAGACATTTTTCCATGTATCATACATCTAGAAGCACTCATTAATTTGCTATTCTTCACACTCCCATCTGTGGAGACCCCTCAGCCCCCTCTTGTTAGTTGTACCTTCATGCATGAGAGCTGACCTTCATATGAGTATATTTGGAAAGAATATCTAAATAAAAACCCCTGTGTCTCCTTCAGATTTCACATTCACAGTGCTCCTTAATCAACTTGTTTTACTCAAGGTTGTGGTACTTTCTGAATTGATTTTCCTCTTTGAATTTGCTCCTCCACAAAGTTTGAATACATGATTTGAACCTCTTCATTTTGAGAAAAAAAAAAGAAAACCTTGCACAATTACTTACACGTGCCCTTTCCCTGAGCCCATTGTCTGAGGAGAGTTCTGTTCCTTAACCTTTATCTGGTGATGTATGAGCTAAGAGGAGTGGCTGCAGGCCGGTGCATCCATAATGCCAGAGAACAGTGGAGTATAGCACAGGCAGAGTGAGAAAGCCATAAACAGGACTGTTATCTTTGTAATTGGCTTTTAATAATTAAAGTAGATTTTTCAAATTGCAATATCAAACCCCTCCACCTTCATTTTTGCTGAGTCAAGGTTCCCTAATGCAAGAGTTTGATCTCTTTAACATTTTACTTGAAATCTTTTTGGAGTAAGGACTATTTGCCAGACAAAACGGGCAATTTAGAAATGTCACAACGTGCTCTGGGAATTAAAACGTTTTTAACTAATTTCTATCTTTGTATGGCCTTGGTGATGAATTGAAAATCACGACAGATTAATTGATGATGAACATAACTGTGAGATGAGATCAACAAAGGAGTGAGATTCTGAGTGTCAGGCTCCTTAACAAGCCTTATTGGTACTATAGTAAGACAACTTTAATGTGCTTCTTTGTGGCTCAATAAGTGGGGAAAACATAGGAGTCTATCTTGTCCTGTAAATCACTTTCTGTTTCACAACTCTGGAACAGAGACGTCAAAGCTTGATAAAGAGCGACTACGGACTCAAAACCTTTAATATAGCTTGATGGATTACAGAAAACTTGGTTTTAGAGGGAGTATTCTGTAGTGTTAGGAGCTCTTGTGAAATTCGTGTCACATGCTGGTCCTGCTAACTCACCTACATATTTTTATAAGTAATGCACAAGGAGTCTAACATACTTTTTAAAGCAAGTCAGCGAGAGCAGCTGGTCAAAATAAAGTAATAAATGAAATAAAAACACTCCAACATGCAGATGTGCTGGGTTGAGCCTTGAACATCCCTAGATTGAAAAGACTCCTTTATGTAATAATAGTATTGCCAAATTAATATCAACAAAATGTATATACAGATATATTATTGTTAGGTCAAACAAAGCTGGAATTGTCCTGATCACTGGAAAGTTTGACACCACTTATAAATACTGCGGCCAAACTCGACCTGATACAGAACGTGTTTTATTCTGTTGGCTGTTGGCTTTTTAAATGATCTGTAACCACTGTGCATACATTTGCCTCAAAGGGGGCAAGTTAGGAATTGGTCTGCAGAGACACTTTTTACTCTGAATGCACCATCTGGGGAGTATTTAACCCTTTGTGGGTGCTTTTTGTGAATTAGATGTATTTTTTTGTCTTATTATTACAGGTTTTGTTGGAACAAAAACAAGGCAATCCTTTTGTGAACTAGGTCCTACTTTTTCTTTTTTTTTAAACCAAAAAAATTTCAGAAATATAATAAATGACTTGACATAATAGATCAGTTTAAGAAGCTCAGTGTATTGTCAAAAAAACTTCTCAACAGACTTTGTTTAAACTGTTATTGAGAGCTGTAGATTCAACTGTTCTATCATTTTATAGGCAGCAGTTTGCATTGCATATATTTAGTGTTTTAAGAATGTGTTTATTTTCACTTGTCCAAATCATTGTATCCATAAAGATAGTGTAAACTCCTTTCTGAGTAATGCACTATACTTCCACAGCATCACACATTTTATCATCAAAAAGGCTTAAAAGTTCAATCAACATTTCTCTTAACAAGTTAATGAAGTATAATCAACTGCATGACTGTTTTACAAGGGAACATTACTTTTAGTGCAACTAATAAAGCAGCATCTGAGTCTAGTTTTCCTGAAGCAGAGGATGGCACAGATTTGTAGCCGCTTTGTAAAAAGCCCTTCTGCCCAACGATACTGAGCACTGAGCTTTTCACAGTAAATGATGTCTGTACTTACCACATTTTCTGACTTGCACAGTGTTGCGTATCTGTAATGTTGGTTTTGTCACAGTCATAAAGATGCATGCTCGGATACTGTCTCCTAAATTTGTGTTTTTCTTCTTTATGAGAGATACAACTACTCACCTACCAGGCAAGTATACAGCCGCAGCTATAATAGAGGCTTATCATTTGGAGGCAATTTCACACCATTCCGCCCCTAATTGAACAGTCTGTTTGTTACACTTCCATTTTCCCCTCTCCGCCCTCTCGGCGAGCCTGTGGGACAGGCCTGAGAAATGACACTCTCTGCGTCTCATTGAGCATCCTCGAGCTCAAACAAAGCTCACAGAGCCGCACACAGGAGCGTCGCATGGCTGCCTTGACTCATTGCTTCTACTTTGTGTGCTCGTGAAGGAACGCGGTGCACAAAAGCAGGGACAGGAGGAGGGAGGGTTTCGGCTGGGACCGGCTCGCAGAGAATCTTTTTTAACATTGGTTGTCAAGGCTGTTTTGCTGCATGCACTTCTGTTGAAATGTGGGAATGTTTCAAAAAATATAGAACACATAATATAATGGATGACATGTGTACCATCCACCCACTCTCTGTCCTTTTGTGTGTCTCACTAAAGGTCAATATCTCTATTTCACAAGAAAAAAAGACAATCCCAAATGTATCAATGCAAAGACGGAGTGAAATGATGAGCCTCTCGTCTGTGACCTCTTGTTCATTGATCCTAATTAATATCCCTCTAATTGGGAGACGGCTGAATGTTTATCAGCTTGAGAGGAGAGAGGCAGGAAGTCACGAAAATACTTAATTGGGCTACTGATTGGCCGTTGCTAATTGAAGGCGAGCACAAGGAGAGCGAAGAAGTGGGAAAACGCGGAGCACAGGGAGGCATGAAGGGAAATGGGTCTGCTGCTGACGGGAACGGTACGACACTTCTGTAAAGTGTGAGATGTTGTTCCAATTAAAGCCACTGAGGATCTGTCTCTCTTTGCTTCTCGCTCTCTCTGTGTCTCCATGCTTGTTAATTACTGGTGGGAGATTTGAACAATCTGCTTCTAAAAACAAAGTGTCAGCTTCTTTAGGACCAAAAGTAACAGTTTATGGAGGATACGCTTTTTGTAGTAGTGGAAAGGGGATGAAAGTGCAGCAATGCACTTTAGAATATTCTCACACCCTTTAATTACAATATGTTGAGATGATCTGTGTCTTTGCTGAAGACTGCAACAAGTTGTCTCCTCAGGAATCACAAAGTCATTACAAGTGAAGTTTTCTGTATTGTGTCAATTGTTTTACTTGACAAACTAGGACAGAAAAAACACCTAACCTACATTGAACTTAAGAACAGCTGCACAGAACATTAAGGTATTTCAGTTTTATAAGACGCAGAACTAGTTCTTAGTTCACCTCAATAGATTACCTAGAATTTGTAATAACAAAGTAGTGTCCATGTCCAACAGATATCCTCAGATATGTATTGTAATGAAAAAAAAAACTTTCAAGCATATTGAGATGATAAATTATCCTTCAAAAAACAATCTGTTCATGTAACATTGACAAGATTAGAGCAGTCATAGCGTCAGTTAGCAGTGTCCCAGTGCCAGAGGATCCACTAAGGTAGAGACATATTTACGCCTGTACCTGACTTACCTCTCTGTTGTGTTAGTGTTAAATACTGTACTGTGGTAGGTTATCGCAATGGCTATGGCTCCCTATGCAGACTGGTAACTGTGAGTGTGTTTGTTTGTATTGCTGAAACTGAACTGGTAGACCTCAACAGACTGATAACTTTTACCCGGGACTTCCACCAGATCCGCTATACGGTCCGACTCCGTGCTCTCTCGTCCGTCAACGCCCACGTATGCATTTTCAGAATGCAGAACAGAGCAGGACCGCCAGACAGCTGGAGTCCTGTGAACGAGATTTTTCCCGTGGTAATAACTGCATTAATGATTATTCAACCCCTTTCTTCATCAATGCTGTCCTTATCGTCCTCTGAAAACCTCTGACCTGTTGACTCCGGGCCTGGCTCCACTCATTATGAGAGTTTGTTGTTGTAGTTAAGTGAAAAACAACCTAGCGATAACATGGAGTGTTTTATTCTGAAAATTAACAGAATGTTTAAATTTGTTTTGGTGCCCGACTTCCTGTCTGACTCCATCTGTGCGTCATGCTCCGGCATCCAGCACAAATAGAAGTCTTGCATCTGATCCAGAGGGCCCGGCGTGCCGGATCAGAGATGCAGCGGGAACGCAACAGAGTGGATCCAGTTGAAGTTAAGCCATTGACTAGAATAGAAACCCAGATCTGGTGCCGCGACGGATCGGAGTCGGATCCGGTGGAATTTGGCCGTTAGAGTAAATACTGGTTCAAAAAAGGTTGGGCACCCTTGTTGTACAGTATGTTCACTGTTTACCTGAGGAAACAAGCAAACTGAATCTGGCTCTTTTCAACTGCTCTGGATCTTATAAAGTGTTATCAGAACAGAGGGAATTTTTCCTTTGTGAAAACAAGCTTAAGGATCTCCTTTTTCTTGTATCTATACAGCATGATCAGTGGTTGATTGAAAAAGTTTGGGGTGCAATTAAAAACAACTTTTTATTTCCTAATTTAGAGTTGGTAATCTCCCAACAATAAAGGAACTGTGGTGTAAAGAACAATAACTGGTTCATGTTGATTGGTCAAGCCATTGCAGGGCCAGCAACCACTGTCTGCTGCTATACCAGCCTCTGGCCTACCTACGTCATTTCAGGGTTTCCGCAGGTGGTGCAATGCATGCAAAAATCACCACATATGTAGTTCTTCGGGAGGCATCCCCATTGGCAGAACAAGGTGTATCCAGAAGTTTGAAGTCTGAAAACACATTGGGGACTATCTTAATTCCAACGACACTTTACAGGACCTTACCATCAACCATCCATTCTTCATAATAATCCTGTCAACCTCTTTACCCTAAATTGACCTAACTCTCCCTTCCTCATTCCACATCTTGACCTCCACCCTTTCCATTCCCTCCATCCCAAGTCTCTCCATTTCCTCAACACCTCCCCTCATTTCTTTCCTCCCCAGTCTGTCGCCTCCCCCTCCCCTTGTCTAAGAAGCTGTCTGGTATATGATGAAGTGCACATATTGAGAGACTCTGGTTCCCATCTTCACTTCCCTTTATCTCCCCCGTTTGGAGTGTCAGTGTTATTAATGCAGGCCCGAGGTCCACAAAAGGGAGAGAGACAAACGGACAGAGAGAGAGACAGAATTGGAGAGATAGAGAGAGAAGAAGGAGTAGAGAGAGACAGAGAGGTGGCACATGGACTTCCAGCAGCAGTAAATACACAAGTAGGAGTAAGAGAAGGAAGAGGTGTGTCATCCCGTGATTTATTACATGGGTTTCATTAGGCAGCAAACAAAAGGTCAGGGAACCTTAGGGTGGGCCTTGGCGAATGATGGAAAATGCAAAGAGTCGTAAGTATTCTTGGATACAATTAACCTTTTCCTCTCTCAGTGCTCTTTCCTTCTCCTCTCTTTTTCTTTCCCTCAGGTCTCACTGACTGGTGCTGTCAGCAGCTGCTGGTCCCTGACACTTATTAGACTGTAATCTTACAGTTTTTGATTCCTCTAGTCTTTCATTTCTTTTTTGCTCTTCCCTTCCATCCTTTCTATTGATGCCTGGGTTGGCACTGTGAAGTGACCTGTGCTGTGGTGTGGAGTATTTTTCCAACGTTAGTTTGCGGACATGAGAAAGACCAATTTCAAAAGTCCTCGTCAAGTGTAACATGTACATCAGCCATGTTGAGACATGTCATCTCTAGGGCTGACAGCATTAATGTGTGAAGGGATGCAATTACTCAGGAGGCCTTTATGTGTTCATTACATTTTAACACAAATTAACCATGCACATTTACATTGAACCTCATCTATCCCTTAAAAACATGAGCAGAGAAAGTGAGACCAGAGTTTGTGTAACCAAAAGGCAGAAAGTAACCGAGCTCGTCATTTTGGACCCCCATGGTGCATGATAGCAAAACTTTGTCAGATCCTGCAGCTTGATGTTTCTAAATTGTTCTGTGGATTATCAGTGAAATATAAGAATTATGTCGAAGACTGGAGTCTATTTTTTCTACATCTGCTTTAGTAACTCACAGATTCTCTCTTAGAAACATCCATCTCCTCACTGTGCTGCATTACCATAAACTCGGGGGTGTAAAGGCCTCCCCATCAAGTCCCACAACTCCCAATTGAGTCGATCCCAGCATGTTGAGACTTGGTTTGTGTATTATAATGGGGAACCCTGACTTCAAAACAGTCACTTAAGAAGACAGGAAACATGCAGGCATGTCAGGAAAACAGGCACCTTCTGTCGCAGCAGGTAAACCATCCATTGTCTTTAATTCGCCATGATGTTGGCTTAAGCATTACTTGAGCACAAGACACGCTTAAGCTCAAGTGAATTGTGTATTTGTTCGAGTGGTGCTGTGTTTGCAACCATAATGTTGCATAATTGGCATCTCAGAGGCAAAGGGGTATGCATAATGAGTTAGACGGTATTTTTTTAACTTTTTAAATTGTATTTTTTGCTGTTTGTTATTTCAAATCTGTTTGTTTTAATGATGTAAGGTGACCTTGAGTCAAGAAAGGTGCCTATAAATAAAATGCATTATCATTATTATTATTTGTCTATATGGCAGGGCCTGATCCAGATGGTGGCCTGAGCCCCTGTTAAAATCTGATTTGGCACCCCAGTTTCCACTCCAAACCCTCAATAAATGATTTAGGTTGAGTTGCAGTAGGCTGCTAGTAGCTTTTTTGCATTTCAGTGTGGCACATTTTGAGTGTTTTTGAATCTTGAAAGTGAATATGTGTATTTTGCCACTGTGATCAAATGTGATTCATCATTATGTATTTTTTTGTTGACTGACAGCACTAGTAATATTCTAAGTTGGTATTTTATCTTTAATGAGATAAGCCCAATGCCTCACATCTGTAGTTATTGTTTTTGTTTGTTTGTTCTTTTAGGGGTTTATACAGAGCTGGACACACCTAACAATCCTTTAATTATATATAATTGGCAGAATAATTTTATTATTTTTAACATGGAAGCAGCCCTGTGGCTGCAGAAATTCAAGCTGAGCTAAGATGCCTTGTGATGTGTCGGTTACGAACGACATGGCTCTAGAAGCCGGCTCCTGTATGTGATTGGTATTATGAAGAGCCGTTTTGGAGCCTAAAAGAGCAGACTCTTGAAGAGCTGAGTCAAATGATCACCAAAAAGTGTCTGAATTCATATCACCAGAGGCATTTACCCTGGGTATGTTTACCTGAGAAAGAAGACAGATCCAAAAACTGTTCTTACATGGCAAGATGGATCACAGACAACTTCAGGGAGAGCATACAGCCTTTGCACATCTAATGTAATCCATCCATTATTATACATAGTATACAATGTGTTTGGATTAGATCCTTCACTGGACTTGGATCATAGCAATCTTTCCCGTTGCAGCAGGAGGGGAGGTTGTTGGACCTTCAACAGGTTTTAACGCTAACGTTATTTTCTGTTAGTTTTGATGTGAACTGTTATCAAAGTTAACGTCTAACGTAGATTATTTTTAACCTGACATAATCCACAACACTTAATCATAGAACACTCTTTCAAGCAGAAAAATCCAACACTTCACAATAATCAATTTTTAAAAATCAATGTACCTTTGATGAGAGATTTATCACCTTTAGCTAGATTCTAGACAGGTACATGTACTCTTTATCTGACCTTTAACGACATGTTCCTGCCTGAGAATTTTCTTACTTTATGCAGAACGAGATGTGATCAATATGTGACGTTTATTAGATGAAGTCTTTTTAAGTGTGAACCAGCAAATAGAGACCTCCTTGCCTCTGCTCTAACTTTACTTTTAAACTATTTCACCCGAGTTCACGGGCAAGCTACTGAGACCTTGAGGTTTGGAATGCAAGATGGAGTCCTTCTCAGTATCCCATCCTCCCTCGAGGCCAGGTAGTAAGTTAAAGGCTTCACAATACATCAACTGTAGGAGTCACACACTCCTGCACAAACAGTTACAGGATGAATCAACCACAGGGCAGTGAACGCGCTGGGGGTTATGTACTTGTGGGATTGAGAGGAAATAACTGAGCCGGTCTTTGGGTTTCATATTAAATTCAATGTATTTGTTATACTAACTCTGTTTTCTCTGTTAGCAGGTGACCAGATGTTTAGGATTCATGCCAGGCAATTAAGGCTACTGGTATTATGCGGTAATAATACAGTTGGTAAGTTCATGTACTTTAGAAGTGAAGAGGAAGTGAACGTGGTTGTGAGAGAGGTGTGGAAGGGACCCAAGTCTACCAAATGTTGATTATTATGGTTAGAATTGTGTTTCAGGGATTGTTAGAGTTATAATTATGTCAGTTAATAAGAGCACAAATAATTGGTGTTTCGTTAAATATTATGTTTATTGGTATGTAAAACAAAACTTTTGCCGAAATAAGGGCATGGCTGACTTGATTGACAGGCGGGCACCGTGTAGCTGTTAGCAAAGAGGCTAAATGCCCGCCTCTTTAACTCACAATAGCACGACAGACGTTAGGTGGAGTTCAGCATTTCCAATATGGCACCCACCGACAATAGGCTTCAAAACAGCTCTTCATAAACAGATGGGTGACGTAAAAGAGACTACGTCCAATTATTATAGACTATGGGTTAAACCAGCGACAGTTCCATTTAAGTGAATAACAATGATTGTGATGAAAAGATTTGTGTGTTGGTGTTACCTCTTTTAACAGATTCTGTACTCGAAAGCAGGATTATTAGGCAAATGGCACCATTTGTGGTTTCAGAAGTGCTCTGATTTCCATTTACAGTCAGAGTAGTATCATCCACTTGCATCAGTGAGTGTGTGGAGGCCAATCTAATACTCTCTCTCAATAAACCTGCCACAGGGTATGTGCATATGTTAAACGGTCTGAACTTTAAGCCTATTGATCACTATCCAGAGGAAGTTTCGATTTAAGTTAGCAGTGTTGAAAAATTAGAACAGCACTAGGCCATAAGACTAACAGAACTCTATTTTTATATATAAAGAGAACTAGTTCTATACTCAAATCCCTTTGATCTAGGCCCACTAACCCTGACATTCACTCCATTGAAGTCCCTATTAGAGAAAGCCTGCAGGTTAACTGTATTATTGATGGTCTTTAATGTCCTGCAGCGAGGCTGTTCTCTTCGAGCAGATGCTCTAGTAACTGTTAACTGGACGCTTAGATGAACATTTGTGCTGGGCAGCCTCAAAAGGACCACCCTGATATCATAACACCACCTGTTCTCTCCAGATCCTAAAAAAGCAGAGTAAATCTGAGTGTGCTTCTCTCCCCTCTCTGGTTCACTCACACTACTTCACACTTTCTTCATCATGTAAGTAACCCTTAACTCCCTCCTTGGATTCAAGTTTCTTTGTTTCGCGTCTCTATCTTTGTCATTTTCTTTTTTTTTTATTCTGAGTATTAATAAAGTGGGAAGATACTATCCAGTGTGGACCATGACACCATATAAACCTTTTAATTTAGATTATTGAATCTTTGTGTGCTGCCAACCTGCTTCCCTCATGTGCTCCAGGATCCACCTCACTCACCATTCAACTACAGGGACACCAGTTCATCCACTCAGCCTTGCACCACCTGCCTACCTCTCATCCTCACCTCAACCTTCATCTCAATATTACCAAAACTTTGTTAAAACTCCTTCATCTTCTACAACTGCGTCTTTTTTCTGCACTTTGGGTCTCAAGAAAACTGCCATTGCCACATCAAGAAGCTGAAACAATGGAACTAAGTAAATCCAAGAAGGAATGAGGACCGTATCTCCACAACAAAATCCCCAAATATACAAGTCATTGTCTTTTGCAACTGCATGCAACTTGGTTCAATAGATCACAATCAGTTATTATTAAATGAATCCAAGATGCACTCAGGACAGAGATGAACTTTGAGTGTAGTAGAGTAGATATGATAATGTTAGTTAACGGGTGGGTGGGTGGATGGATCAAGCAAAAGTTGTTTTCATTTGATGTTTCTGTCAGTAAACAAATAGCCTTTTGTGTAAACTCTGATATGTACAGGTGTAAAAACAGAAATTCATGCATGTGTATATAAGGGTAGAAAAGATTAGAGTGTATCTGTTTCAAAACACTTGACAGAATAAGTTTAAGTGGAACCATGGTGCTGTTGTGTGGATATGTACACAGCTGCTAAATGAAGAAGATACAGAATATAAAAAACACATATTCTTTGCATGATGTACACAACCTAAGAGGAAACAACAAAAAACAGACGGCCACTCTTGTTTCATTTACACCTCTTTCTTTCTTTCTTTGCAACTGCAGAGATTGGCATTTTGTGGGCTGATGTTTTGTCTTGACAGGACATAACAGGTAAGGCTGTGTTCATTGTAAACATCTGTTTTCCTTACTGTGATATAGAGGTGTTAATTAAAAGTAAAAACAAACAAAAGTTGCCGATAAGTTGCAGTCAAGAAATGTACTGTAGCAGTTTCTCAACACTATTTCTTCTGCAGGTCTGAAGCTATATTCCATCTTTGTGGTGAAAATAAACGCTTTGTTTGGAATAATGTAGCCTTGTCAGATTTACACTACATGCATCTGTCATTTCGTCCAATTTAGAGGAAACATCAGTGTAACACAAACAGTGCATTTACGCTCATTTTAAGACAAATGTCTTGAAATACCAAAGTTCTAAGTTTGATTTGAGTAATAATAATTCAGTGATACCAAGTCTCACAGCATATTTTAAGACTCACAAAGAGCATTATAGAAAGTGTTGGTGGAAGGTGTTAAAATGTCACAGCCTTAGCCATGTGTTAGAAAGGTTGTCAAACAGGTTTTTGTCAGGTCATAAAACAAATTGAAATGAACAATGATGACTTTCTATGACCTTTAAAGGTGACATATCACGCTTTTTTCATCAATATATATTGGTCTAAGAGGTCCCCAAAACATGTCTTTAAAGTTTATGCTCAAAAAAACATTTTGAAATCAGATTTTGACATGCCTGAAAAATCCTCTTCTTCAGTCCTCCTCAGAACACTCTGTTTTCTCTCTGACCACGCCCCCTCAGGAAGTGGATGTGGTCTCGGCTCTCCAGCACATTGATCTAATGTTTACATGTTGGCTGAACATACACGGCTGCTCAGAGATCACGTTACTTCAACCCTCTGAATCTGATCCAGAATCTGATCCTGACGGAGAGGCGCCTGTAGCAGGACCTTTCTGAACGATTGGTCACAGATTTAGTGTTTCTTGTTGTTTTATTTATCAGTATGTTGACGTGTGTCTTGGTACACAGCTACGAACATGTAGCTATGTGGCTATGCTAACTAGCGCTAGCACTTATCCATGATAAATAAAAATCATCCACTAGATCTTCAAATCTGCAGACGTGGGGAGTAAAACCGACCTTTGCCAGAAAGGCAGCAGGACCTTTCTGAAGGATTGGTCACAGATTTTGTGTTTCTTGTTGTTGTATTTGTCAGTATGTAGACGTGTGTCTTGGTACACAGCTACAGCTACAGCTATGAACATGTAGCTATGTAGCTATGCTAACTAGCGCTAGCACTTATCCATGACAAATAAAAATCATCCACTAGATCTTCAAATCTGCAGACGTGGGGAGTAAAACCGACCTTTGTGTTTATTAAGACAGCCTGCAACTAGAATGCCTCCCTCCTAAGCTCCTTGTTAGCACACATTTGTGCAGGTAATGAAAAACGGAGGGGGGATTCAGTATTGTTTTATACAGTCTATGGGCTGAACAAGCTCCAAGCTCTGACTCCGTGACAGACCGGATATTGTTGTTACGTAACAAAAACATGGAAGTCTGAAGCGGCTCGTTTTAGACACATTTACAGAAAGGTGTAGAAATCAAAACAGGGGCAGAATGGATTTTTTTCATTCTTGGGGGGTTTGTAGACATGCCAGGGACACATATTTCAGGTAGAGAACCATTAAAAAGTCCATTTTGCATGATATGTCACCTTTAAATCAAACAGGACCAAGACTGAAACATTCTATATTGTATTTTTCTATGCTTATAATCACTGAGTGGGCGGTTCTCAAATCATACAATTTATAGTAGCCTGAATTAAGCTTTTCCGCAGCAAATATTCACAGTGAGAGATCCATTTCACTGTCAATAGATTGCCTCATGAGATTTTCTGTCACTACTAATACAGTTGAGGTCAAAATTATTAGCCCCACTTGTGAAATCAGATAAAACCCTTGATTTCTCCATGAAAATTACCATTATAAACAAGTTTTTATATTTCATTTGTTTCCAAAATAACAAAGACAAATGTTCACTATGTTTGATTTGGATCTTTTATTGATGCAATATATTGAAACAAGAAAAGGTAAAAATAACACGTCCAAAATTATTAGCCCCCTGGCCATTAGTAGTCAATAGTGCACCCTTTCTGAGCCACACCTGACAACAACCTCTTCAAATAGTTCTCTACAAGGTTGGTACATGTCTCTTGAGGGATTTTGGCCCATTCCTCCAATGTAAATTGTTCCAGCTGGTCCAAAGTACAGGGTTTCTGAGCATGGACATTCACTTTGAGCACCCGCCACAGATTCTCCACAGGATTTAGATCTGGGCTCTGCATGGGCCCTTTGGAGTCCCTTAAGTAAATCTCAGTGCTGATTGAATGCTAAGGTGTTGTTGGGAAGCTAGTTGACCGCCAGGTGTTGTTAGGAAACCAGTTGACTTCACAGGTGTGTTTTAAAAGCAAAAATTCACAGGGGGGCTAATATTTTTGACCACCCCATTTTTCACTATATTTGATATAAAGTTATCCTAAAAATTTATTTTACATTCTTAAATGTACCAAAGCTCCTAAAGAACACTGGTGAATGTTTGCTTATATCAAGTTTTATCAATGTTGCAAACATTGGGCAGAATTTAAGGAAAATGTTCCAGAATTCCTGGGGGGCTAATAATTTTGACCTCAAGTGTATATATTTTTTCATGGCTTCTGACAACGGCGTCTCTTTTCTTCTCGCCTCTCCAGCAGGTGTTTGCCTGAGCTAATCAAGACCACAGCCTTAGTCTGTAGTTCTTAGTCTGAAATTTGTGTTGTCTATCATGAAAACAGGGAAAACAAGAGGGCCATGTTTAGAAATCTAAAGACTTGTTTTTTTACACACAGCCAAGAGTGTGTTGCTAAAGTATTGTGGCACCATTGTTACTGCGATTCAACTTAAGTGTGAAACATTTTTCTTTCCTGTTGTTTACTCAATTTAGAAAACAATATGAAAGGTCAGTGTGTAACAAGTGGTACAAGGTGGACTGAAACAAAAAGCACGAACTGAAGTGTATAAGGTGCATTAAATAGAAATAATAGATAGGTGAAATAATAAATATTTTACCCTTAAATAATGTCTATATAACTTTGGTGAAGCACCTTAAAAGTGCAATGATTGTAATATTTGGAGGGAGGAAGGGTATTGTAGGCCAACTTTAAGGGCAGTGTTCCCATGTCAACATCCCTGCTCTATTTTTTGTGTGTTTTTTTTATTGCTGGTGAAACATTGCGTCCTCACACACTGACAGTGTGTGTGTTATCTGTGCTTATTTGTGCCTGTGTGGCAGCAACACTGTCTTGTTAGCGATAGGGCGACAGATGGGAGTGTGTCCATCTGCGTTTTTGTAAAAGCACAAATTGAGGCTGTGCGTGTGTGTGTGTGTGTGTGTGTGTGTGTGTGTGTGTGTGTGTGTGTGTGTGTGTGTGTGCGTGCGTGTGTGTGTGTGTGTGTGTGTGTGAGGCTGTGTGCGTGTGTGTGTGTGTGTGTGTGTGTGTGTGTGTGTGTGTGTGTGTGTGTGTGTGTGTGTGTGTGCGTGCGTGCTTGGGTGCGTATTGTGGATTTGAAGCAGTGCAGTGAAGCGCTGGGTGACCTTTCGGGTGGTGTAGAGGTGGCATCACAGTGACAGGGTGACAGAGCGGGCCTCAGCCTTCCTGTAATGGATGAGCACTCTCAAGGTGAACACCTCTCCTTCCCCTTTTTTTTTTCTCTTCTCCCCCTTCATCCCACGTGTCCTCTTTTCCTCTGAGACTTTCCGTGTGTGGCCTGTCTCCTTTGGTTGTTTTTGACCTAATGTGTGTGAGTGATGACTTCCTGTGTCTTGGTTTTTGCTATCGAGCTCATTATTGCAGCATTTTTTCGGCACAGCTGCTCTACGTTTCCCTAGAAAGACATTCTGTCTTATCCCAAAATTAAATCAAAGTTATGTTTCATTTCTTGAAAATATATTGATCACTGCTTGTACAAAAGGACATTAATGAATTTGTTCAAAGATGAAAAACTAGCCCTTAGACTTCTCATGTAACTGCCTCTTATCACTAACACTTAACTATCTATCCTGGCTGTCCCACAGTGCTCATCCTGTCAATTGAATTTCAGTAGCGTTCCAACAGTCTCGCTGACACTGCCCTTTCAAACAGGGGATATATGATAATGATGTTGAAAAGGCACACACTAATCCCTCAGAGAGCGGAGGTGGGTATGGGGGGGTTTAAGGGGGTGCACAATCTGTTCATGTTATTGATCTAAGCTGAGGGGACACGCATGGCAGGTCACAGCAACATACTTGCATGATATTGATGAGTGGGCAAGCAGCCGGCCACCTACGCCTCTGAGAAATGGACCCTGCTGTTCGTCCTTTAGACCGAGCAGACTGTGGGAGACGGTGTGTTCTGTAATCTTCTGGCCTGGAGTCACAGGCAGAGTCAGTGGGTAGTTTTTATAATGCCCGGCTGTATTTGAGGTATCACCTCTCATATGCAAAGAAACTGTGGCTGAATTAGTTTGACAGTTATTTGAACCCAATTTCTGAGCTCCAGTGTATCAAATGCCTAAAAGCTCATCTGAGTTCTAGTTTAACTGAATATAAAGAGGTTCTTTTAATGGAAAATGACTAGCTATTTGCTTTGGTCCACAGCATCTCGCAAGGTTTTTACCGCTTGTTTCACACTGCATGCATGCAATGGCAGTGAGCGGCCAAGCAGGATGCTGGCCTGACCTTTCAGAGTAGTTAGGTTTGAGTAATTATCATTTCAGTGTCTTGCCAAAGAACACTTGGCCTTGGGAACAGGAAGAAGGTAGGAATCTAACTTCTAGCCCTGTGATTGGTGGACAAACTGCTCTGTTTATGGCTGTTAAAGCTGGGGTTGGTAGTCAGTTTAGATACACTTTTTGTTATACTGGTAAAAATGATCTTTATGTCCCGATGGCAATCAATACATAATGTGTTCTTTAAAAAAGCTGCTATCTACAGTCGGAGTAAACCTGGGAAAACACCAACCAATCACCGTTTTTGGGGTCCAAAATTATGAAACCAATCAAATCCCGTCCTGCCACCCTGCCCGCCTCCTGCGCGTACATTTCCCCGGCGTGCACTCCCCGTCCCCTGCCTCTGCTTCCCCTGACTCTACTGACCGCCCCTCTCGCCTGACCTCGGGCCTGTCCCCTCTGACCCGATGAGGTGGTTTGCTCAGGACTGTAGTCCGGATCAGAGTCTAAAAAGCTCTCACCACGGGGGCTCTGACAAGCAGAAAAATTAATGACATTTAGTAAGTCTTACAGAAATTTATTTTGTAGAGTCCATCCGGACGCTGTAGGGATGACAAGCTGATTGGTGAACACGTTGAGCTTTAATAACCGGTCACTGTCGGCCGTGAACACGCAAACCAACAAAGCCACAATCAATGTTTGAATGAATGAAAAACTTCTCCTGCTTGTCTCCTCTCTCACATCTCCGCCCCCTTCCTGATGCCTTCACTAACTGTCAACACTGTAGGAATTAAGAACATCTACACTGAACACATTTAACAAACAGAAGAGTTGTTACAGTATTATATGTATTACAGCTTTTCTCCTGATATCGTGTCGCCAGTACAACTGGATAATGCTAGCATGACAGTTGTGAGTACTAACAATAGCCATGTTTGTTTGTGTTTTTAACTTTCACTATGATAATGTTTTGGTGTTTCATCGTTTGTGTTTTGCACAAACGGTGTGCTGAGGACCGGTTTTGAATCAATCACGATCATATGGTCATGAATCAACGGCATTCACACATTCAGCCTCGCCAGAGGAGTTTAAAACTACCTCAGACAAGCCCAAAGGAACTCCAAAGACGTGTAGTTAAACTTTGTTATGGTTAACATTAGGGGTGTGCCAAAATATCAATACTACGATATATCGCGATATTTCGTCTTGCCATACGTTATCGATACACTGGCGCCGAATATTGCTATTTAAACAATAAACATACAGCCGTTCTGGCTGATTCTCTCACAAAAGCCTGCTACAATTTTGATTTACAGAGTCACTACTTCAAGCCTCCACATGATGGCGCTTAACATGAATAAGAGTGGGTGCTGCGGTTGAGTACTCTTTGAAAGGAAATACAAAGAAAATGGTGCAAGGCGGAGGATTGATAAACAGCAGAGAAAAACACGTGAAAGATGCACCTTCGAATTTCAAATCTAAAGTCTGGGCCCACTTCGGCTTTTATTATACTGACAATGGAACATCAGTGCATTTCAGTGCATTTATTTTTGTAGTTCTTACCTCTGAATTTTGAGGAAATGTCTCATTAAAATCTCATAATGCCATTTCAAAGTGGAAATCTTCTTCACAGCTATAGTCTCCTGGCATATTAAGCACATGGGTCTTGTACATGCAAAAGTTTCATTCAATTCTTCCTTCAATTGCAGATTTTCACCGTCCACTTTTCTTTGAGCAGCAAACTTAAAACACGCCATTTCCGAGCATTCTAGGGTCATACAGTGCCAATTTGTGAACTGCTCCAAAAACGAAAGTGAAAGTTAAAAATTGCACTCGCAGCAGTGAACTCTAAGTGACCCAGTAACAGGCTGTCTGTGTATCGTTGGCATGGAGACAAGTTGCGGTATACACGTGCTGACCAGACCAAAACATATAGTGAAGGAATAACAGTTTGGGGGCCAAATAGGTGGCCGGCGGGCCGGATGTGGCCCGGGGGCGCCTATTGAGGGCATCTGTCTTAGACCATATGTGCAGTAGATACTGACACATATACTGAAATTGATTGACAATATTTTGTAACTCCTGTGAAATGGATTCAGTGCAGTCAATAAATTCTGAATTTCTTCAGTGACACAGATATCTTGATGTATCGTGGATGATATTTCTTGCAATATATCTATTATCGCAGAATCACTGTATCGTGATAGTATCGTTATCATGGGCAAAATATTGTGATAGTATCGTATCGTGAGGGACCTGGTGATACCCGGCCCTAGTTAACATGGTGCATATTTTGATCCATTGATGCATTCAGATTGTCAGCCCCTGCTTATGTTCGTAAATGTTTAATTGACCAATTCAAGTATCTGTCTTGATGGTGATTTTGATACAGTTACATGACGTACTACTTGAGTGTCCCTTTTTCAGTTACATTATGACCCCTAGCAGTCAGTGTCAGTGCCAATAATCTAAACCTGGGCATATTTTTCTAAGCTGCATTTTCTGTGGTAGAAGCTGTATGTTCACGGTGACGAATTTCAGTCTCACTTGTGAACAAAAGATGCCAAAAGTGATGGATAAGATAGAGACAAAATAATTGAGAACATTTTAGACAACGGGAAAGAAAACAGTCTCTGACATCCAGACAAAAAGTTGTCTGAGCCCATCATACCAATGAAAAGAGCTCCATACTTGACTGATGCATCAGACAGGATAATAACAATCCTCCTTTCAAAGATCTCTTTATCATTTACCAAATGTAACAAATATTTGATCTGTATTACTGCGAACTAACACAAGATGTTTGTCTATTGTGTTGCTGCAATTAGAAGTATGAAGTTTTTCTGCGAATAGTCCACCATCAAGGTATCTATGCCTTCTTAAAAACACACTGCATTCACGGTGTTTCTACGTAACCTGGCCAGCATCGTGTAAGCTGTATGTCACTTTCCTTCCACAACTACAGCACATCATTCAAAGATAATTGAATGTGTGGCGGCTCTGTCTTCATCTTCTAAAATATTACTGTAAACAAGTCTAACGAGATTAACATTTACACTGATAGGAGGAATTTGTTATACATATGTGCTCTGTAGTCATTGAGTTAATTGTTAGATCATTAAGCGTTAATGACATGATTAGAGTAACGTTGTAGCCAGTTCAGCACAGCACATGAGGCCTCGCCCTGAACCGGGAAACACCAGAGCGATTCAAAGAAGATTGCATTTGTGACAAACACCATTCCCCACTCATCCATCATGCTTGCCAAACTTAAGACATTCATTATAAAGTTTGCCGATGGATGCAGCCCGCTCTGCTCGGCCATTCATTTTTTAGACCCTTTCTCTTTTTCCCTCTTTCCATCTCCATCTCTTTACCTCTCGCTCTCCCTTTTGCGCTTTCTGTGTGTGTGTGTGTGTGTGTATGTGCGTGCGTGCGTGCGTGCGTGCGTGCGTGCGTGCTTGTGTGTAGCTCACCGCGGTGTGAATGAGTTTCTCTTGTTCCTTCTCTCCTGCTGTGGACTGAAAGATGCTGAGCAGCAGTGTAACAAAGGAGGCAGTGCATTAATTACATACAGCAATTTGCTTTCCTCTCCTTTTTGTTGTGGGAACAGCGCCGCTAAGATTGATGAGGCACTGTCTGATACACAAGAGGCCCACTACATCTATATCTGAGGCTGATTGTGATGGAACACCCATTGAATGGCCAGTATGTATTAAGATGTCAAGTTTTTTATTATAAACTGTGTCGGTCTGTTACTCATATTCTCTTTCATTTATTAATCTTTTTCCCCTCTTTGCATGTAAGCTTTTCTGTCCTCAGGCAGCAGTGACGCTAATGGTGGCTTTGCAATCTTAGCTCTAACTTTAAGTGTTCCAAATAAAATCAAAGGTGAGGTAAATAAAGAAGACACCGGTCTTAGAAAGAGGATGAAGAAGGAATTAGTTACATGCTCTGGCTGAGATTGAAAAGGAACTCGTTGCCAAGTGCTGACTTACAAAATCTGAACTTCATCCTCCGTCCGTCTTCCTGTTTCTTCTCATGGAGCCCACATTGTGCAAAAAAAAAAACATACTGTATGTCAAGCTGTGTTGGCCACATATGTGTTGAAGTTTGTAGATACAAGATAAAGATCAGATCTCTCTATACACAGAGGAGAAGGAGTTGGACATTAAAAGGCAGGAGGAGAAGGGGAGGAGAAATGGTGTCCAGGTGCTAAAACCTGTCATGAAGCAGTAAAACGAGGCCTTCAGGGTCCCCTCATTAACATACAGCCCTGTATGGATTTCTCATTGCAGGGCCCTAATGACCATTTAATGAAGGTTTTCATCAGCCAAATATACGTCAATTACAGCACATTATTAAATTTTTCTGTTCTGGTGTATGAATCCTTCAGGGATGTGTCTGAAAGCATGCAGAGAATCTGAAGAGGGTCCACTTAGGTGAAGCATCGCCAATCCACTGCAGGATTTTCCAGGCAAACATCACCTTCGCTTATAAATCCAAATTGTTGTTTAAGACTAAATTACCAAAAAGCTGTAAAGCTGTGTTTTAATGACATCTCTGTGTGATCGTTTCTTATTATCTGCTCTTTTATCACCTCTGAACACACCTTAAAGTTATGCCACATTGGTATATGAGAGGTGACTCAACACTTTTCTTCCTGTTTCTTCCTGTTAAACTTCTCTCTGCTGCAGCAGTGAAACTCTAATTATGACCCTGTGCATGCGCAATAAGTTACTGATGTCTGAAGCACACATTGACCTGACTACTTAGACAGAGGTAGCACTTTCTGAAGAAATATCATGCATCTAAAAACACCCACGTGTAAGCTTTCAAATACTTGAAACAGGCCTGAATATTTGATTTGCAGTATAAGGTGTTGGTTGAACTGCTCACATCCAACAGACACAAATAGGGTCAAACTTAATGAGCATAGTTTTTAGTGGGTCATTGCTGTCACTAAAAAAAAAACAGAGGAAGCCTTACTCTGGGAAATTGGATAGCCTATTTTACACCTTCTGTTCATGGCAGGAATGTTGCATCTTTCAAAGGCTGCCACAGAGCTGTGTCAACATCTGTTTACATTGGAAAGCCAGCAGGATGGGACAGGGGATGTTTTGTGATATTCTGAGGACAGTTTACCCGCCAGCAGGAAGCAGAGAAATCCTGGAAGAGGAGGAAACTGTTGGCAGCTTACCTACAGCAACCAAAATAAATATCTGGGAAATGGGGTAACGACGAGGTCTGCAAAGTAACAAGTCCACTGAGTAACAAGAACAGTTGTTACCATTACTACTGTTTTAAGAATAACATTACTGCCCAAAGCATTTAACTTTGAAGTACAACTAGAGATCTATACAGTGGTGTTATTTATTGCTCTGTCAGCTGGTGCTTTATGACAGGAATGTTTAATTCAGGGTAAAAGAAAGCATAATGCAGGCCTTCATTGGAGGGTTACTGCAGGATCTTAGTCCATATAAAATGGACTAGCATTACTATCGCTACGTTAAAGGATAACTGTCCAGCTAACAGCAACTAAGTGTAGTTTGAAATATATTTTCTAAAGATACAAAAAAACGGTCTGATTTTCAGGTGTCAGGCTATAAAACTGTATTTTAGATACAATATGTCTGCCAATTTCCACCAATCAGCAATACATGACCACTAGGTTAATACTGTGCAGGCCCCCCTCTCCCCCAGTCTAGGCCAAAACAGCCTTGATCTGACGAGACATGGACTCAACCAGACCTTTGAAGGATCTACGGAGACATTAGCAGCAGATCAAGTCCAGTAAGTTGCAAGATGAGACTGAAACCTGAGATGGATCGAGTGCTGGGCGATATTGAAAAGGATGCTCACGATAACATTTTTCGTATCAGTCGATATTGATAATTTTCACAATAGATATCAAATCATTCTTTCATATCATTTAGAAAGCAGATTTTTTTCTCCTTAGTCAAAGTTTAAGAAACCAGACGGTTTGTTAGCTTGTATCTTGGATTTAGTAGTCTAGTAAATAGCCAAAATATTGTAATGAAGTTTAGTGGCCTTTCTTGTTGAGCATGTTTTCACTCTGCTTTGAGCTGGTAGGTTTTTACGTTTCCTTCAGCCTTCAGTGTCTCTGTCGCTCGTTTCAGCTGTGTTTACGTTCCGCTCCAAACTTCTTTAAGCCTGCCTACCTCTTACCCTGCGACATGATTGGCTGTTCAATGCCCACTTCTTCTTCAGACACAAGCGCCCCCTCTCTTTCCAGTGATTGGGGGGTGGAATTACAGGTTAAAATATATCAGCGTTTTATTGTACATTTCTTATATTGAGAAAAATAAAATCATGATAAGTATCAGTATCGTTATCGTTTTATCGCCCAGCCCTAGATAGATCAATAACAAAAACGCTCGATTGAATTGAGATCAGGGGAATTGGAAGACCAAGGCAACACATTGAACTTGTCGTAGTTCCTCTAGGCCACTCTCCTCCAGTGCTCTTAAGACCAGATTTGATGATCACAAGTGGAAAAGTGTAAGCATGTCCTCGATACACAAAAAACTATGATTAACTGTTTGTTCTGGCACCATTCTATCAGAACCAGTATTAACTTTGATTTTGGTCTCAATTTGATCTCCAGTAGCTCTTCAGTTGGATTAAGCCTCACCAGCCTTTGCTCTAAATGTGCATCAATGAGCCTTGGCCGCCCATGACCCTGTTACCGGTTCAGTAGTGTTCCTTGGACCATTTTTGGTAGGTATTGACCCTTGCAGACCAGGAGCCTTAGTTTTGGAGATTCTTTGACCCTGTCATCTACCTGTCACAATTCGGCCCTTGTCAAAGCCGCTTGACTATTTTTCCTGTTTCCAACACATTGACATAACAAAAAAATGTTTACATGCTGCCGAAAGGTGACATTGTAAAGAGATAATCAACATAAATCTCCTCGCCTGTCAGTGGTCATAATGTTGCTGATTGGTGTAAGGTTTTACACAAAGTCATCCGAAGTATGAAATTCTTTAATAAGCATTTTAAAAAACTGTTACAAAGATATATACTGAGAGTCCTGTTACAGTGTAAAAATAAACTCATCAGTGCTCTATGTACTGGCAGCGTTGTTTTTAAAAGTACATCACTGTCCGCCACAACACAGTTTCTTGTTGCTTGTCAGCAGAGATGCATACGCCGTTAATGTATAATTAGTTAGGCAGTGTAATTAGTCATAGAGAAAAACAATGCAACGGCTACAAGAGATGAATCTATCTATAATTCAAAGACTTTAAGAAGTGAACAAAGATCAAAGTTGCATTATTATTATTTGAGCAACCATGCTCTGCCATGTCAAACTATATTTAAACTCACTAAAGCAACACTCATTTGCACATGTAGTTTTCTAAGAGCTTCACTGAACACCCACCTCTTTCTCATCAGCACTGTGCCTTTTGCATCTGTGTTCTCCATTGTATTTCTCGTCTGCCCCTCTCTCACCTCTGGCCTCCCTTCGCTGCAGCAGCCTCTCTTCTCTTCACTCTAATTGATAGGAACAACTTAGTTAAGATGTCACCTGAACACATCCACCACGCTCAGACACGACGACAGCCCACCGCGTGCATGCCACACATAGGCTAACCAGTGTTTAAATTGGTGTTGGGGGGGGGGTCAGGAGCGCCCATGGCCCTCTGGGAACATTTGACCCTTCCTGTCACACACTTGCAAACTTGTACACACTCACTGCAGCTGCTTGATTAACACATACAGCCAATAATGCAGCTATACTACATACTTTCAAGTATGCACTTTAATTACACGAATGCACATGCAGACCCGGCTGGCAGCATGTAAAGTGATTGGTAATTGCTTCCACAGTTCTGACCCAGCTGTCATGTCAATGGGTGTGACCAGGTGATTACACAAGACAAGCACCCAAAGCCATTGATTAGAGACATCCATTCCATAGGATATAGATTTATGAGCCCTTCCATTGCACAATGAGTCAACCCGATGGGATTTCTTGTGTAAAGGTTACAAAAGGGTAGAGAATTTTCTCCTAAAGGATTTTCATTTCTAACACGATAGAAGTGACCTTTTCAAGGAACTTTGTCAGAATAGTAAAGGATGCAGTAATTGCAGAGCGAGCATCTTTAAAATTCATATTATGGACTCCCGACTTTGGCTGAAGGGTTAGGTCAGAGGTCGAGTAAAACATACACAGACTGTATCTTTATTTCTTCTTCTCTGATGATAAACAGTCTTAAGGTTGTGCATATTTAAATAATAAACTGAAGCACTATTCTTGGGTTGAAAGTCGGCAAAGAAGTTAAAAGAATATTTACATTAATGTAAAAGCATCTCTCATATATGCATGATGCACACATTCTAAGAAAAGATTAGATTTTTGGACCTCGAGCAATGCATTTCAGATAACATATATAGCTGAATTAGGTGCGATCAATACTCAGTGGTTGTTATTGCTGCATGGTGCAAATCAATACACTGTAATAGAATTGTTTTTAGTTGTGTGTGCCGATGATACGATGGCTGGAGGATCATTAGAGTCTGCACGCGTGGGGTGCATGTGGTAGCGTGTGTGTGCACAGTGGAATACAGTATATGAACCACGCTCGTAGGAACCAAATGGCTGCAATTTTATTACTTTTATTACTAATGGCCAGAGGACAAATCATAAAAATAAAGAAAGGTATTGATATTTTATGAACGCACAGTGAATGATAATCTGAACTTATTCAAAACAGAAAAAATGAATTTACACTTTTAAATTAACTTTTAAGGTACAGTACATTCTTTGAGTTTACGCATGATTTGTCCTAATCAGGAATGACAAAAGCAATCTTGAAGTTTAGACTTTGATGTGTTAGGACTTAGTGCAGCAGGAGTGGTGATATATAAAAGCTGGGGAAAATGAACACCAAACACTTGCACCTTTAATGAAGGAGCTCCGAGTCTTCCTTTTTCACCCCGGAGGTTCTCACTTGTGAAGAAACTTAGCAGAAACATGGGGCATTAACCTTTTTTCCAAGGTGGGGGAGAGAATATTAAGGAAATGGAGAGTGAAACACATGCTATAATTCGCTAAGTTCAGGGGGAATCTGTGGTCTCATTCATCTAACTAAAGGTACACATTTTAACAATATTTCTGTGGCTGAAAACTGGCCATACGCCTGCTCCGTTGTGCCAGTGTAAACAAAAAAAGGTAAGACTTAGCATCTTCCCCCTGCTGCTCACATGGTGATCAGCAAAAGTGTATCTCTGGAAACTGGCTGTCAGGCAGAATGGATTGTGCTTAATTTCCAATAAGGTGCTTAAGAGCGATCCCTAATCATGCCTTTAATTAGAATCCCTTGGTCATTAAGGGGAGATAATTCAGTGAAAAATAACTGTGCTCTCTGTGGGAGCTGCAAAGCGGCAGACGGACGAACGGTCTGCTTCGTACGCAGGTCAGTTCCCCTCAGCGATGCACAATGTGTCACACTAGGCCTTACTACGCAGGTACAAAGTTGAGCGTCATGCGGCATTTACAAAACACTCATGACAAAATAGAACTCTATTGTCTGATATATTGAGCAAGGACACACCCACAGACTTACCTTTAAAACAAACTTTGACTTTCCTCCTTTTGAATAATTCAGCAAAACTTTACTATTTACAGAGCAAGACGGACAGAAAAGCAGGTAAAAAATATGTGTTCATTCTTTAAAAACCAGAATCAGATTTTTTAAGGCCCTGGACACTGTCATCTAAATCAGCCTTTTCATATGAGCATTAAATTCTTATATTAACATGCACTTAATTGCAGCTCTGCACTTCATATTTTCTATAAATCCAAAAAAGGGGATTTGACTTTCTTCTATGCACAGATAAAAGTTTCAAAGGGAATAACTTGATTAAATTAAGATTAAATAAATATAAATACAAATACATTTAGCAAAATGTGGATTCAAATTTGTCATTTGTGAAATCTGATCAAACCTTTCTCCAACCGCTCTGATGAATTAAACTAGATGTTTGAGGGTTAAAGAGTTGTTAATCTGATGAATGCCTTTCTCATAAGTATTTTACGTTTTAGAAAAATACTTAGGATCAAGTAAGAATCAGAAATCAGAAAGATCAAGTTATGAAGAGCTTTAAAAAGGGAAAAAACTAAATTAACTGAAAACAAAAGTTGAGTTTTATGTTTTGTTTTTATTTCTCATCCTGTTGCCTGCAGTGATGTAAAGTGCACTGTAGGACATCACTGTGTGGGTACTGGTGCACCTTTGAGGTGGCCAGACCACACCCATCAATGATACTGGACTTGGTTAGCAGTGCAGCTTTTTTTTAACTGTTAAGCCGTCTTGGACTATAGAAGTTCTGGGATCATATCATCTTGACCCTCTGGATAAATGTGAAGGCGGAGATGCTCCTGGATGAATATCTTATTATAGCCTTTAGAGTCAGATAATGCCATTACAATGACTTACAAGTGGCTAATTATGGGGCAACAGTCACTGTGTAGTGAATGTACTAGAGGAAAGAATATGAAGGCCTTTGATTGGTCCAAAAAAAGAAAACAAACCCATAGAAATCAGTCCAGTTTTTGCTCATTGAGGACTAAAACACCTGCCCAATAAGGTCCTTCAGATGAGTGTTTACCACCTGACCCCAAAATAAATACAGCCTAAATTCCAACTTATTCCCACAATCTATTGTCTTTCCAGCTGCTGATCAACAGAGAGCGAGATGAATATTTACAGTCAGAGTTTCATAAACTGTAATTTAAAGGACTTTGACTTAAAGCCTTGACAATCCCTTTCATAACACTTAAGCCATTACCTGTATGGTGAATGTTTTTATCAAACCTTTTTTTAAATTAAGTAAGTCCCACTGAGTTTACAGATACTTCAAGAGAGGCCTGGCCAAGAGAGCAACAATACACTGCTGCAATAAATACAGCTGGGTCTCTAAGTTCATGGGGGGCCCACATATGGACCCAACATGCACAATCTTAACCTAAAACAAGTTATACGTATTGTGAAGCATAATGAATATGCTATGTGGTAGACGACATGGAATAATAGTAGTTATAATTTTTTGTACAGCATAATAAAAACTAGAAAAACAGGACCTGTCTGTATCAAAGTATTTCCTTTGCTAGTTGTCTTTTACATTGTCTGTCTGAAATACTTTGTAGTAGCTTTACATGATTTAGATCTCAAAAACTAAATTCTTAACATATTTCAGATTGCTGTCTTTGAAAATGTCATTTCGGCCTCAATTTAAAATGCTTACTTAAAGCTACTGTGTCTCTGAGCCCCCGCAACCGCACTCTGGAAGCCTCTTTCACTGTTGCCATGCCACATGACAAATTATGAAATATAGCCATGTTTTGCCAAATCTGACCCTTAAAGTTTGGAAAGGGCCAAAAAGGGAATCTCCAGAAACCAGCACAAACAAGGACATTTCTGTTTGGAAAGTTATACATTTACATTGAAGGAGATTCTCCGATCAGTGATGTCATTATCTGAGCACATCTGGTGCCCCTCGTTATTAACTTTTATGTGACTTTTTTAAATACGCCATTCAGAGCAGTCTACAGACTCATCCTTGGATTTACCTCACAATTTGAAACTCAACCCACGTTGAGCATCAACATCCAACATTTTCACTTGACGTTTTATTTGTAATATATGAAAAAGCATAATACCACCTCTTTAAATTGGTGTACTACATTTCAGTAAGCTGGCAGCGTTGATATCAAACCTAATCCAGACTACAGAGGGTAATTTTGAAGAACTTTCGTGCGTGAAAACAATGTTTGGTGCAGTGCTTTAACTACTTCCAGTATATCAATCTACAAGAGTGCTGGGAACCTTTCAGTAATGTTCCAGTGAGTGCTCCGTGTTGTTTTTCTGTTATGTATTATCTCTATCACTTGTGTCACTTGTTTTCTCAATTACATTATAAGTGTTTGTCTTGTTTGTGTGCGTGTCTAAGATTCAATCTGTGCCTGTGTGTGTATGTGGATATATAGTGGCGTTTGATTAATAATCTCCTTTCATTAAAGTAATCAGGTCTGGGATCGGCAGTGGTGGCAGGATGACTTAGAACTGTGGGCCTCGCCTCATTAACTCTCTGTGACCAACGAGCAACTCACTGCAGACAAATTGGAATTGCCTCAGCACCCTGACTCTTGGTTTTGCTTGAATTGAGTCAAAAGAAAGTGAAGATTATATCCTGTCCCCTTTCACCCTTTGCGATCATACCTGATATCCTGTCCCGAATAACCTGATTTCTCATCTCTTGCTCCCTCTTATTCATTTTTTAAATGGACAACAAAAGAAGGAGTAATATATATTGACTAATAGTAATATATATTGACTAATATATTTTTTCTGCACCAGTAAAATGTGCATACATTTATCAAAAAGTTCTGATACCGACATGTAGTACTTTCTTTGCCGCTGGTTATTTATTAAAATGTGTGTTTCTGGCAGCCTTTTCTTTTATGTTCTCTATCCCGCCCTGTTAACCCGAAGATACCTTCTCGCTTTGACTCTGCTCTCCCTTTTATTGTTTCCTATTCATCTCCTCATATGTCAGGTACTAAATATATCATCTTCTTTACAGTGAATGGTCTCCTGCCTCCCTTGCTCAGTGACAGCTAGTTATTTGGAATAGAAAGGATGAAAATAAATGTTCCTCTTTAAGTTTAAAACACTCCCGGTAAATTCACTGTGTAGCTGTTGTGAGTTTACAGCTGACTGGAAATCTGACCTCCGGTGGTGTGCATGTTTTTTAAATTCATTAGGCATCACCAACTCCCACTGGTATACTTGTAGTGAGATACTTTTCTGAAGCTTGACCCAAGATTATTGCAAATTCAAAGAGCTGTGGGAGAGAGGGATGTAGTGAGAGTGTCTGTGTTTGATCAGTTGCGATACTTTTGTTCCCTTGTATGAGTGTGATGTTTGTGTGTGGGCCATGTGGTTTCATACTCACACCATTCATGATAGATAGTGTGCTAGAGGCATAAATAATGACCCACTGTCATTTTCATGCCCCCTGAATCGCATTCTTAATCAGCCCTCTCAATGTGCAGTTAGAGAATTTAATTAGCTGCCTTCAGATGTTATTATTAAAACTAATCACAGACATTGAAACCACAACCTGATTCCATCCTGATGCTCATTTTACCTTAGTTTATTAAATCTGGAAGCTTCCATTTTATAAAATGTATGTTTTGTCACGTCACATCACTCATTGCTGGTGTGAGGAACAAAATAGAGACAAAAGTTGATGTTAAATGAACTGATCCTGGATTTTTTATGCAACAGTAGCACATCAGAACATAAAGAAAGGATTTTCATGTAACTTCACAGTCAAATAGTCATCAAAGCAACGTTTGCAGGAGCCCCAAGGTTCGACAAAGCAGGGGGCCTCTTAACTACGACAGTTCATGGTTAAGATCCCGGCTCAGCGTCCCTGTGTTGGAGCTAAATAACCTCCATATTTCCCAGAGTGGCTGACACTAATGGGAACCACGCTGTGTCGCACAACTCACCACCCTGCCTGAGTGCACTCACTGATGCTCAACCTACTGATTGGGTTGGTGACTGAGGCCATATTTTCCTGCACTGACCACAAGTTGTGAAGCAAAACTTCAATAACCCGCTGGGCTAATGCAATTAGTAGCCAACAACCATATAACTTACACAAGCAGTGAGTGCTGCCCAGAGGGAACGATCTCATCGCGGGAGTGTGCGTGATAAACAATGAGGTTTTCACAAAAGGAGGAAGAGGGGAGAGAAGGAGGGGGGGTGGAGTAATGTTATGATGCAGCCTCTGTGTTATCAAGTCATCAAAGTGAGGTGAGGGTGGGAGAGAGAGAAAGGTGAACAGTGTGCTATCAGCACGAGATAGGATGTTATCTCAGAGGAATTTGTCAGTTTGGCTCCGTGTATCAGTGCTCTCTATCTGATCAACACTACAGCTGTGAAGTGTTAGATACAGCTACAGTAAATGTGTTTTTATGTCAAAAAAAAGTATGACTGGTAGATAAAGAGCCCAGAAATATTGAGGTTTATATTAATAATGAAGACTAATACTTGGCTGAGAATGGTTGAAGTTCATACAGAACATGATATTTACATTTGGTTTGTTTCTCTTTTGAAAATGTGTCTTTATAGGTCAGAAACCATACAAAAAAAATCAAATAGTGTTGTTAGAGGAGGGAATGAAATACTTTTATGGAAATAACACATTTGCAGTTTTTTGAACAATGTTTTCCATTTGTTCAGCAAACCAGGGAATGTAATATTGGTTGAATTGTAAGCTCTTGAAAGTAACATTTGGATCAAAGCAAATGGCAATGACTTGTTAAACCATTAAGAGAGAACATGCGTTTTACTTTTGTAGAGCACCACTCGATGAGTATCCTGAAGCATTAAACATTGGTAATTTTGGTTCATTACACTATCTTAGACCAGTTCCAATGAAAATACAAACACAATCAGATCCTGACAGAAAACTGTAACCCATAACAGCTACATTAATGGCAATGCATGGGGTGTACACTGCCTCTTCTCTCAGTGTGGTTTGACCTTCCACCTGATCACAATCAGCACCTGATGCAATTAATGAGGTGATTAATTGCTGGATTGATCTATTGATCAATCAGAAAGCTCTCAGGTGGAAATTGGAATCAAGCACCCAATGTAATTACTGGGAGAATTAGGACTTAAATTGGCTTCTGTGTTCAGTTTTGGTGAAAATTTGTTTCAAATTTGAGGTGGGTTGTGTCAGCTCATTAATGTTATAAAAGTATTCATTCAAATAACTGCATAATGTATAAATATAATAAATAAATACTATTTTAAAAGATTATTATTTAAAACAAATGAATACAATCACTTCAGGTTCTTATTCCTTGTGGCCGTATTGTTCACTTTTCAAATGTGAACTTAGTAATTTCATCAATTTAATACATTGGGTTATTCCATGGATTTCAGAACATGACTGATATTCATGTCAGAAACAATAGTTACTGTATTAGTCTTTACATCATTCAACATAATTTAAATTGAATACCAAACAGTAGCTGATTCAGATTTGACATTCTGTTATTTAGGATAAAAAAAACTGTCATTGTTTTACTTTTATATTGATTTAAATGTTGTTTTATTATTTTATTAATTTTAAATATTTGGGGGTTTTTTTGTTTATAGATATTTTTAGCCTTCATTTTATTTTAATTTTATTATCTTTACCCATTTTGTATTGTTTGTATTGTAAATGTATTTGTTTTAACTATTTATATTTTAATGTTAATTTGATTTAATTTGTTAACTTATTTTAATTACAGATATTTTATTGTTGTTAGTGTACATTAGTCTCTATTTTAAAATCTATTTTTGTTTTTTAATATGCCTTGCCATTATTTTATTTCTGCTTCCTTCTTGTTTCCAATCACTATACAGCACTTTGAATTGCATTTTGATTTGTATGAAAGGTGCGGTATAATTGATTGATTGTTTATAATTTAGAAAAGACGATGTTGACATCGGCCTATCAGGCACAGGCATCAGCCGGTAGTGATATTTCAAAATGCCTTATCGCCAAAAGAATGGCTTTTAATTAATCAGTGTATCTCTAGATATGAGATTGAGTTTGACCAACCAGTGAAAGAGTTTGGCACCACAGTTGTTAATTCAAATTTAAACGCTAGCATTTAGAGCTATTCAGGACTGATTGCTGTAATCAGCTCTTTGTTGAATTCATACCAGCTACAACAGCTATAAAAGTCCCCTCTAAAAAAAAAAGCCCCTTTTTCATTGCCCTTTCAAGACAGGAATGTTATATTTCTGTTACATCTCTCTGTCTCTTGAAATGACACAGAGGTATAACAAAAGCATAACAGAGGGGAAACAGCAACAGAAACATCAGACATCAGGACTATACAGCAGTGTGTGTGCGTGTCTGATATATACACTGTTTGGGGTTCAGTGTAAAAGTGCAAAGGCAAAGTAACAGCATACTGATAGCTTGTGATGGTGTAGTAACAGCTCATCTCGGTATAAAAAGTTTTAAGATTGTAATTTTAAAGATATTTTACTAGAAATTAAGGAGGTTACAGAACTAATGCTACAGTACTGTAGCCTAGATTAATTGTGAAATGCTAGGTGCTATCATGATTTATAATTCATAGCTTTTTGTTGAACAATTACTGCTACTAATGCTGTTTAAAACAGCAACTTTGAAGTTTAAGATGGTGACATGGACAACTCTCAGAAGGAAAGTCAGAGTTAAAGAAAGATTACGAAGGATTTAGTGTGACGATAGAGACATGGCAAAAACACAGGTACTGAAATCACAGAGAGGGGGAGAGATGAATGAGACAGTGGCAGTGGAGGCTTGTGGCTTTGAAAGGTGACCCTGAGAACCAGGCAGGGCTGTTCATTTAGGCAGACAGGGAGCAGAGCAGTGACAGCTAGAAGCAGAGCGGTCCTGGACCCCTGGAGAGAGCCGCTGCAGCAGACGAATAAGAGAATTTAGATGAAACAATCCCACACTGCACAGAGTCACTATGTTGATACTGTTCTCTGATTAGGAACATTAGAAGGAGGAGGTCTGGTTCGAAAATAACTGAATTCCTCTAATTTGCACCTTTTTAAAAGAATGGCTGTTTATGAAGTTTGAGTGTTTTAGGATAATGGATGAATACATTTTCAGTTTGATGAGGGGGATGCAACTAAAAGTTTCTGATAATGTTAATGTAGCTCTGAATTTATAAGAAGCCCTTTTATTGAAGTTACAAAGACATTCTCAAATAACTTTTCAAAACAACTAAATTTAAGTATTGCTGAGCAAATATTGTTGGACCATCCGAATTGTGATTAGCACAATAGCTACATCGAAGGACATGTGATGTCAGTCACATGACCTGAAACAAGCAATGCAGTGAACAGTTTCTTGTTTTCAGTAAATAATCTACATCTGATATCACCCTCATGCAGCCTCTCACTTAAACACAGAGGACTGACTGCTGTGCATGTCTAGTCTGTATATATGTCACATGACTGTAGAACGTCAACAATGTGTGGACGCTGCTACCATAACAGATAACCCAGCAAACTGCAAAGCAATAAAGCTTTTAATGAAATGAAATCTCACCATCTTCCTTTGCATGTACGCATGCTACAGGTGTAGATGATAAATCTACTTAAACTTAATGAGCAATGGTGACATGTATCGCATATAACTTGAAACTTCATTAGATCATATTAATGACTTCTAGGTAAGTTCATTGGGCCTCATTCACTAATAAATGTGTAGAAATGTTCTTACTCTGCACATAAAATAAGTGCTTACGCAAAATCACAGCCGGATTCATGACACGTGTGTACCAGCCAATTTTGTTCTCACCACCGTGCATATATTAGTGAATCAGAATAATTCTAAATTGACAGGCGCGTGCCCGCAACCTGCTATCAGCATACTACCATGCCCCAATTCATCCATATAAGGACATCTGTTCGGTGCATCAGGACGCTGAATTTCACCTCGGCAGAGAGAGAGGTGATTGTTGCGTAGGTTGAGGGCAAGAAAAACCAACACTTTTCTGAAACGTATCAACAGGAGTCACCATGACAAAAAAAATGAAGCCTGGGTTTCTTACTGAGGCTGTTAATGCTGTGTCTCCTGAGGTTCGCACCGTGGCTCAGGTTAAGAAAAAATGGTTTGATATTAACCCTCATGTTGTCTTCGGGTCAAATTTCAAAACTTTCTTTATCATAACTATGCGTTGCTTTCATCTAATTGCTTGAAAATGACATGGGTGTTGCCCAGTGACACATTTTGTAAATGCCCTTCTAATCAATACTCAATACTCGAAACTTTATAGCTTTTGTGTTCCTCCCGGGTCAAAAATGACCCGTGGGGCTTTGGGGTTACTGGTCACGTCTTTTCAGAAGATGAGAGTGAAAACACACAGTCAAACGCACACACAGTCAAACAAACACACACGCACACACGCACACACGCACACACACACAATATCAAGAAATTGTACTTTTCCTTGAATGCAGATCAGAGCATCCAGACAACAACCAAACACAGACCCATACACGCACACACACGTGTACAAACACACACTCAAACACACACACACACACTCAAACACACACACACACGCACACACACAAACACACACACACACACACACACAAACAATATCAAGAAATTGTACTTTTCCTTGAATGCAGATCAGAGCATCCAGACAACAACCAAACACAGAAAGAAACACACACACACACACACACACACACACACACACACACACACACACACACACACACACACGTGCGCGCGCACACACGCACAAACACTCAAACATAGACACACACACACAATCAACAAATCTTACTTTTCCTTGAATGCAGATCGGAGTTTCCAGACAACAACCAAACACTGACCCACACAGGAACACTCAGAAACACACACCACACACACACACACACACACACACACACACACACACACACACACACACACGCACGCACACGCACGCACACAGTCACACACAAGCAAACAAAATAAAAAAATATTACTTTTCCTTGAATGCAGTTTAGAGCATCCAGACAACAACCAAACACAGAAAGAAACACACACACACACACACACCTGAAAACATGTTACAGTGTGTCCTTATAGCTTTCAGACCACTTTGAGATAGGGACATTATGCAGACACAGACAGACACATGTATGCATTTTCAAAGCTGCACCTGTGTAAACCTGTTGTTCTTAGACCTTTGATGTGCTCCACCTGCTCTGGGGTCAGGATAAACACCAAACATCAAAGTCAGTATAAAACTATCAGAGTTTGGAAAAGTTCACATTTTAGTCTGAGAAGCACATTGAGAGGGAGATAAACTGTTGATTTTATTTCTTATGCTACGAAGCTGGATTTTTGGTTATCGAGGTAACTTCAGGGTTAACTCTGTATTTTCAGTACTATGGCTCACTTCTTACCAGGGTAAATCACCATGGTTACTCAATTTCTTATCTGATCAAATTGGAGAAAACTCTATCCACTGACCAATCAGGTCGCTCGATAACGGAGCTCTGTGAGCAAGATCCTGTTTCATGTGATGAGGAGCTAGAATCAAATGATGAGGAAGAGGAGCATTGTGTAATGGCAGATGACTACAAGTCAAATGATGGAAATCTGCTTTAGTCATCCATTCCTGATATTGAAAATTGAAATATATTTGTAGCAGACAGAGAACAGACCTAGAGGTCCTACACCGATTGTGATAACCCAGAGTATTCCCTAATATCTGCTTATTTTACACAAATATGAGCAATAGAAGTTCATGTAAATGAGGGCCACTGATATAAGATCTAAAACGAAGTTTGAAACTTAGTAATGACCCATAATGGTTTGGTAACAACGAATTATGAGATATATCTTATTCAGTATAAAGAGTCAAACCAGCCTGGGTCAAGTTTGACCCACGAAGACAACAAGTGTTATACTGTGATTCTGTGAAGACATTGAAAACAGTTTCAACATTTTTAGCTTGACCAAATTTTTACAGAGACTTGTCAGTGATCATTAATCACCAAATATTCCTCTGATCATAATTTTGACAACAATAATTCAAAATTTCAGCTAAAGCAGACACAAAAACAATGTATGATTTCATGTAAATGGGCATTATGGACTACATATTTTAAATATAATTGTGAAACCTAAGGCAATGGCTTGGAATGAAGTTGACTAAAGAGGTGTTAAACAAAATTTGGTGATAAATTATATTTTATGCTTTATAATAAGTGAAATTGGCCGGGTCAATTTGACCCAGGAGGACAAGTGTTATTATTTGCTGCAGTTAAAAAATAATAAGTGGTTCCAAAACAATATTCTGACTAAACACTCACAACAAAGAGCCTGTGAAAATTCATGAAGAAATTCTTAGGTGATAATAATTCAAAAAGTATGTTTTTTAAAACCCAAATCAGTCATATCTTCATGTAAATAAGCCATGGTGACCATAAATAATGCACTAAAGGGTTAAAAGTTGTATGAATGAGTTCAAAGGAAGTTGGCGAATAAGATAAAATACAGCATCTGGTGAAACTTAATACTATAGGTCTTTAAACAGTCATAACCATTTTGACCCGGTGAGGGTAAAAGTTGCGAGGTCCAAACGAGGAAAAAACAAGGGTTAAAGTGGACGCAAAGAAAGGACTAGCAGAACAGAAACGAAGGAAGGAAACTGGAGGAGGACAAGGACCGCCTGATCTGACAGCTCAGGATTAAAGAATGCCTGCGATTATTGGAGACACCTCCATATCAGTAATGTGTTCCCGAAATGAGGGATAAAGTGATGATATTCAACCGTCGCCTAATGGTAATTTATTTCATTTAATGAACACAGCTCGCCAGAATTATCTTGTACACGTTCTCAGGGGCGTAGAGTAACTTGCCACCAGCTGTGTCCAAACACAACCAACGAGCCTTCAGCAGCCCAAATGTGCGCTCCACTCCGGCACGCGTGGCATGGGCGTTGTTACAGCGCACGGGACTCGCAAATGGAGTCATAAGCCAGGCCATATCTCACGTATAAACAACAACATTTTAGCATAAACAGGATAGAGACTTAAGCTAAATATAATATAAAATATGCTCACCAACTAGCCATCCGTTTCTTAGGGCAGGGGTTCCCACAGTGGGGGTCGAGACCCCCTAGGGGGTTGCAGAAAACAAATGGGGGGGTTGTGAGATGTCTTCCAAAATGTTTATTTTTAAAGTTGTCTAAAAATAGTACATTTCACCAATTATAAGAAAAATATATTTTTCTTTTACTGAAAGTAGTTTAAATATGTCATGCATTTAGTTAAAAGAGTATGTTTACATTTTCTGAGAAAGTTGGTCATCATTGTGCGTATGCATGATCTGAGGAAGTTCTAAATTTGTCCGCAGTGTAAGAACAATTGCAAGTAAGAATATATTGATGAATCCCAGATTTGTGCTTCAAACGTTCGTACACACAGTGTACAAGCAAACAGTAACAAAAGCCAAAATCTTCTCCTGACATGTCACTGAAGTCATGATGGTATGTTGTCATCCCAATTATGTGAAATGTCTGCATGCAATCACTTTAATTAGGTCTTTTCATGTGGCTGTAAACATCACTGCATTATTTAAAACCTGTGAGTGCCCAGCTAAAGGAAAGTTGGGAACAGCTGCTAGCAGGGAAAGCTACTGTTGGCTTTCTCTTCACACCTATTTACATTCTAACAATAAACAGCAGGTAAATATGGGGTTTCATGTCATGGGAATGTGAAACCATGGTTACTTTAAAGTAGAACATGACATATTTTAGCTTTACTATTTCTGCAGGGACAGCAAGCTGACCTCCACTGTGGAGAGTGACCCCATGTGGAATCCAATCTGACCATGGAAAAGATGCAGAGTGAGAATAGAAAGTGAGATCAGATGAAATGTGGACAGGGTTGGCCAAACTCATCATTCTTTGGTACAGGACTACTAATTTTTCCACCTCAGTCTCATTTCAAGGGCACACAGTCAATAGAGAGTGAGGCAGCAGTGTGGCTGTACCAGTGATGCTCCTTCCATTGTGGTTGGATGACCAGCTGCCTGATGTATTATATCTTCTGATTACCACCCACCACACTCACTGATAAGATCCCAGCTGGAACAGGACTGGGGCGGGAGCGCCAACACCAAGTCTGTATGTTTTTTATGAGCCAGTACCAGCAGTACCGTGAATAGGAGGGTGCACGTCACGCTACTCAGACATCAACATGCTTGTTTGTACTTGTGAAGACAACCTGATGCCAGCATTTCACATCCAGGTTGTGTGAAAACATGTTGAACACAAAAACACAGACCTTTTCTTACACTCATGTAAACATAAAAATAAGCGTCAAAGTGGAAGTAGTACAATGTTTTTCTTATTTTTCTTTTGTAAATTTAGATTTTGTCAATTATGATCATGTTTGGTAAAATCACTTCGTACAAATACATTTAATAACAAGCTACAACAAAAATATATATTTCAAACAACTTGGCAGGCATTTCTTTACTAATGTTCCAACTACAGTGCTATTCAACTTCATTACACAGCTGTGTTAAGTCTGATAAGTCATTACAGAGCAATAGCTCATGGCAACGGTCTATTATTACTCAGCCTGTAGCTAATAAAAAAACACTGTTGATAGAGATATGGCTCTAATCATAGACTCTGGGCGACTATCTGTAATCATATTAATGCGCAGAAGATGTCCGAGGAGTTTGATGTCAGGCTCTTTATAGTGAGAAAAAGAAGAGCACAGCAGTGGAGAGGTAAGAGAGGTTAAAGAAACAAAACTGTATATGCCATGACAGAGAAATCTACAACACTCAAGATGGTACTTGAAGCACTTGGTACAAAGCGTGGTATGGGACATGGTGGTGTTTAAGGATTATGTAATGTAAAAGAAAATGTCACAGACTCTTGAATTGATGAGGCAGAACATTCAATGAGGTGCTGCACGGATTCATGCAGTCCTTCACGTTGTTCCACTTCAGCATCAGTAGAAACGTTTAGTTTAGTGAGACTGATAACAGCTAAGACAGCTCATTTTAAACAGGTGACAGAGTTAACTGTAACTGATGCAGCTCAAACTATGAATGTAACAGTATTTCTTTAATTTATTCAATTATTATAATTATATTTATTTTGGGGATCTATTAAGAATGCTGCCATGCAAAAAGTCAGATAATGTACGTATACTTCGTAGGGGTGGGTGATATTACCTTTTTTTTGGGGGGGGGGGGGGCTTTATCTGGTGACAGTATTATATATAGCAGAATCAAAAAATTAAAGAGGATCACCCACTGAAACACATGTTCACTCGCTACGACCATCCTATCCCCTCATAAAGCATGTGATGTGATACGCAGCTCATGCATAACTAACATAACATAATTCACTTTTAAAAAAATTGATATTTTATAGGCTTGTTTGCTTTAGATTTTTTTGCACTGTCTACTTTGCTACTGTGACACTTGAATTTTGTGGGACGAGTAAAGGACTATCTTATCTTATGTCTGTGCCTGTGCAGAGAAAGATGCTTTTATAAGCCACTGTGTGTTCAGTTCTCAGTACATTGTACTTCTATTTGAATCTATGTTATCTGAATTTATGTTCCCTGTTTGTATTTATGGAAATCTACCTAATTTTACAGTTTTAGTTGTGTTAAGCTTCTACTGCTGAAAACATGCCATTTAAGAATAAAAGGTATTTCAACAACATAACAGCAGACTACTTTATTTTGAAGAGTTTATCAGAAATAAAATTTAAATGTGGTTATTGTCAAATTTAGTGAGCTTTAGCAGAGCAACAATTAGCAGCGGTTTCCAGGAGTTACAGTATTTATGGTTGCTCTTTTGACAACAAATCACAGCCACAGCTCACTCGTTTAAGTCAATTTTGACTTAAGACAACCAAGTCGTCAGTTAAAATACACTTCTAGCTTGGAGACATGTTGCAAGATGCAAATCCGGCAGAACTGTAACTTGCTGACATCAAACTTAGAGAGAAAACAACACAAGTTTACCCGATCGCTGTGCCACAGTTACCTTTCATTGCAAACACTGACGACCTCTCCGACACGAAGAGGTGCCCTCTGGTTACCAGGCATGACTCTGCTCTGAAGTGTTTACTTTCTTTTACCTGTCACCGTGTTTGCATCTGTGTTTAGGGAAATGCTTGTTTACAGAAACTATAACATGTCTTGAACAGTATCGCAAGATGTTGTGGCAGAACGTGACAGATGACAGCTTCGAAAACAGTATACCATTATAAATAAATCTGACATCTTCAGGGTTCCCACTCTTTTCCAGAGATCATTTTCCAGGACATTTCCAGGACATTTTCATTGATGATCAAGCTGGTATGACAGTCTAAATTTAGTTCCTAATTTAGTTCCTAAATAGTCTAATATGTTCCTCTCAGTGGAAGTCGACATTGAAAGTCTATGGCTATCAATGAAATCATCTCTTACATACTTAAAAATTATGGCAAATTGATAATAGAATAATGCAACCACAGATGTACAGCACTTCACTTTATTAGTGCAACCAAGTAACAATGATGGGCAACATCTCAGCTTTCTCTTTTCTCAAAAAATATAAAATGAGCTAAGAAAAAAACAAAAGAGCCTGCAAAGGAATCAGGAAGCTGCCTTACTGAAATAATTAAATAATAATAATGATCAGAGGATCAGTGCTTTAATGACCTAAATAGAACTGAATGACAAAAATGGCCACAAATGTTTCTCAACTCAACTCAAACTCAAAATATACCTGCTTAATCATGATATTCATCCTGCTAAGTGGTCGATATAAAACAAAGCAAATGTCACGTTCCTTTATTTGAGTTACCATAAACTCTGAAAAAATCGCACTGGTGTAAAGACGCACTCTGTATTTGAAGATCTCTCAGAGATTTAAAAAAATGTAAACTGTCTTCCTGCGTGGCGATGTCTATTATGATCAGCGATGTCTACATCGTGGAGTTTATGTGCAGCTGTGTCGCTCTTTTTGTTCCGTTTGTTTTCACTATCGGGAGTTCGTACTCCTACTAGCTAGAGCAGGGGTTCTCAAAGTTCTCAAAGTTCCCTTACAGGTGAGAAAAATGTCCACGGACCCCCTCATAATTGTAACACAGATTAAGCATTAGTGATGTGTCATGATCAAAAGCTGCGGCTCTGAGAGACGATGCTTTATAGTGAATCAGAAGAGCCGGCTCCCAGTTTTTTCCTTTCGCTGCTTAGCTCTCACAGTGTTCAGCCCCAGCCTGCTCACAGTAGAACTTTGTTTTGATTGGTCAGCATGGCGGCCATGCGGCCAATCACATGTGAGGATATAGGGTACAGGTGATGGAGGGGAGGCTGTGTATCGTGGATACATCTGTTCCTTCAGAGAGAGTCTTCTTGAAGGCCACGGCAAATTCTCACTGAGAGGAGAAATCGGATAAGACTATCCGAGCTGACGCATCGGATTTTTCTCAATGCCAACCTGAGGACATTAATAACGTTTGCTCCAGTTTGGTTCTGGTTCTGTTTGCTTGAGTTTGGTTCTGGTTCTGGTTCTGTTTGCTCGAGTTTGGTTCTGGTTCTGTTTGCTTGAGTTGGTTCTGTTTCGGTTTACTTGAGTTGGTTCTGGTTCTGTTTGCTTGAGTTTGGTTCTGGTTCTGTTTGCTTGAGTTTGGTTCTGTTTCTGTTTGCTTGAGTTTTGTTCTGCTTCGGTTCCGGCTCGGTTCTGGTTCGGTTCCGGTTCTGTTCTGTTCTGGTACGGTTCTGGTATGGTTCTGGTTCGGTTCTGGTTCAGTTCTGGTACGGTTCTGGTTCGGGTCTGGTTCGGGTCTGGTTGGGTTTGCTTGGGTTCTGTTCTGGCTCTGTTTGCTTGAGTTTGGATCTGGTTCTGTTTGCTTGAGTTCGGTTCTGATTCGGTTCTGGTATGGTTCTGATTTGGTTCTGGTTCGGTTCTGGTATGGTTCTGGTTCAGTTCTGGTTCAGTTCTGGTATGGTTCTGGTTCGGTTCTGGTTGGGTTTGGTTCTGGTTCTGGTTCTGGTTGCTTGAGTTTGGTTTTGGTTTTGTTTGCATGAGTTTGGTTCTGGTTCTGTTTGTTTAAGTTTAGTTTTGGTTCTAACCCTAACCCTAACCCTAATCATAACCCTAACCCTAATCGTAACCCTAATCATAACCCTAAACCTAATCCTAATCCTTTTCCTAACCCTAACCCTAATCATAACCCTAACCATAACCCTAATCCTAATCATAACCCTAACCCTAACCCTAATCCTAACCCTAATCATAACCCTAACCATAACCCTAATCATAACCCTAAACCTAATCCTAATCCTTTTCCTAACCCTAACCCTAATCATAACCCTAACCATAACCCTAATCCTAATCATAACCCTAACCCTAACCCTAATCCTAACCCTAATCATAACCCTAACCCTAACCCTAATCATAACCCTAACCCTAACCCTAATCCTAACCCTAATCATAACCCTAACCATAACCCTAATCATAACCCTAACCATAACCCTAATCCTAATCATAACCCTAACTCTAATCACAACCCTAACCCTAACCCTAACCCTAACCCTAACCATAACCCTAACCCTAATCCTAACCCTAATCTTAACCTTAACCCTAACCCTAACCCTAATCATAACCCTAATCACAACCCTAACCCTAATCACAACCCTAATCCTAACCCTAACCCTAGTTATAAACAGATAACACTTCAATTTGAATTTGAAAAGTAAATACCACTTGTATACTTTAAAACAGAGGGTCATTTCATTTCTTGTGGACTCAACATGACAGCATTAATACTTTTCAAGTAATTGATCTTAAACGCTTTGAGAAAATTAACAGTAACAAGACGCACATATCCCTTCGAGCCACCAAATGGTATCATAACAATGGTGCATATGCTGTTTTGTAATGACACAGCACAATTTTATAATTTAATAGAAATTTATTCAAATTATTTCACAGACCCCATGCTATGGTTTGGACCCCACTTTGAGAACAACTGAGCTGGAGTACGGTAATTGAGCTCTCAGCCTGCAGAGAAAGTTGTGAGGCACAGACCCCCAAGCTCTCTACCCGACTCCACTGGTCACACTATAACTTAAATACAAGACTCTTTGAATCAAAAGAGCACTCTACAAGGTTAATGTACCATAAAACTAGACAATATACCCCTTTTTCCTGTGAATCCTTGATTATGAAGTGAAGGAGAAAAGATGTGAAAAAAGTTGCGCAGTGTCACTGTCTTTTCTAGCACAGCGTGCACTCCACTTTCAATGAATGGGGATGTGTTTTGTTAATAGGGTCAGGTCACACGCAGCCATGTTGGAATAATTTTCCAGGACTATATGTGATTTTCCAGGACATTTTACTTTTTCTCCCATTTTCCAGGTGTTTTCCGGTACTGGAATACTGATCAACTGTTTTCCAGGTTTTCCAGGATGCGTGGGAACCCTGATGTTATAAAGGACGAACCCCTCCACAGTAGGACAGTGTCGGTGTCCTGCTCACCTTGTCCTGGTTCCAATCTGCTTTAATAACCCACTCACTGTACATTCCCCCTAACTTAAGTGCACCTTTTTTAGCGTTCATAATCTGATGATATGAAATAAAACAAGAAAAATAAGCACATTTAACATTAACCAGTAGTTAAACAGAAGTAACCAGTTGAGTCTCTCCTTCCACACCGTTTGCTGTTGAGATTTGTGTTGCTTCTACACGGGCTGCTGAGATCATTTTGCTTTATTATTGCCACTGTCGCGCCTCCTCTTCATGACAGAACCATTTCTCACTAAGACACTCTCTTCTTACTAATTCATTTTCCTGAAACAGAATTTATCTTGTGTTACTCTGCACATACTGAAACACAATCATATTTCCTCTTCAATGAAAGAGGAAGAGAAAGGCTTTTGTTTCCAGAGAATATCTTTTTTTTTCTCCCAACAGCAGGTTCCTGATGATCACCTCTGTATGTAAACTGTCTGAATTTATAATGTGGCACTGATGGATGTATTAATTTTCTTGGCCACTTGTCTGATTCAATAATGTGTTTATCTGAGAGTGCTGCCTCCTCTTCTTTCGAATGTTAAAAAAACTCCTCTAGGAAAACAATTACTGTGCCAAACCCACCTCTGATAGCTTCGAATGATGACTAAAAATAGACGTACAGATGTTTATATCCCTACAGCCGGATGTTGATATGACACGTCTCTGTGAGCCACTCTGATGTGTGCTGACTTTTCCCTGGGGAACATTTGTCTAGTTACTCAGCCAGTGATGATGCACACAAAGCATTAGAAAGAAACACAAATGTAGAATACATTCTTGCATATAAACACAAAAATACATTCAGATACAACACAAATGTCGACCAGGTAAAGATGGATTTCTTGCATCAACACCCCCTAGCCATTTTTTCCTCATCTATACCCTCCTCTCACTTCTCCTTCTTCTGTTTTTTCCTTTCTTTGCAACTTCACCTCATCCTTCTTCTGCCTTTCCCCTCATCTCCTGAACCTCTAGAGGGTTCCTCCTGATTCATTATTTCCTGTCAACATGTGTCTCCTAAGGCCTTGCATGTGCTGGAGCTCCTTCCTTGACTCCTCTTGAGCAGTGAAACTGTTAGTCATCTCCTCTCCTCAATGGTTGAACCCAATGTTCAAGCTTTAACTTTTAAACAGGCCACGTGTGCTTTTAAAAAAATAAAGAAGGAACGTTCTCTGCTATTGACATCACCATACTCCATACTTGTGAAATATACCAGATGAGGAATATGTTGTCCTTTCTCTAAATAACTTTTTAAACAATGTCATTGTAATTGAATACTATTGCCCAGCTGTGTTGAATTCTTGATTCTGATTGGTCAAAACCCCATAACAACAGTGATCAATTCTCAACAGCAAAAGTGGCAGCAGGAGCAATCTGATCACATTTGTCTCAACAAATCAATCTGTGGATATGAATTCTGCCATATCTCACATCTGTCTGTTGACACTGTGGCAAGAATGTTGGTTTCTGTTCCAGGCTGGTCTTAATGGTTATGAAATTTAAAATAGTTACCCTGCACAGATATGAGAACAGTCTGAGGAGCTACAAGCCCCAAACCATCTCTGATTGTGAAAAGAGGAGCAAGATTCTGGCCTGCACTCCAGGCAATGGCACCAGAGCTGGTGAATGCATCTTTAAGTAGATAATTGCCAGAAAATAATAAACCAGAAAAACGTAAACCATAAGTAAGGGATAATATATGTTTAGTAGGTGGTTATGGAAAATAGAATCCCGACAGGGGGAGCCAAGTGGTGCGAAGCAGAGGGGTCCCATCCACAATGAAGGACTCAGAATCAGGCATCGTATATAGCCGAGAGATCAGTAAGAGAGCCGGGTAATAAGTGATAAAACCATCTTTGGGGTGAGACAAGAACCAACCGCTTCAACTCTGGGTCTTGCTCACCCTGTCAGGATTCTAATCAATATCAGAATCCTTTTTTTAAACAACCAACAGGTGCGCTCACTCGGTCAACAGATGGCATCAGACCAGGTAGATAACAGTAAACAGGAACACAGTGAATGGTGAAGTGAATAACACTGATTATCTTTCTTTTAAATTTAAGTCATCTCAGCTGAAGAGAGACAGAAATGTAGGGAGCAGAGAGTGGGGGAAGACATGCAGGAAATAGTTGAGGCTGGGAGTCCATGTCCTGACCTGATGAGAGGGGGTCCTACAAAATATTAAGTAGGTGATTATAATGTCACAGCCCTACTAAAGTATGTGAGTTGTCTTGATTGAAGTGTTTATGAAGGTTGAAACCTATTCTGGAGTTGGTAAGGTTTAACACAGAGATACACACAGTGGATGGTTTTCAGCAGACAGTAGTAATTGGTTTATCTGCTTTTTATTGCCAGTACTGATATAGTAACTTCATATTTTATGTGATGCTAAACATTTTATAATCTGTAGTTTATTCACACATCTGATGGCAAGTACTGTGATATGCTAATGTAAGCCAATGACTGATTAGCAAGGTGATTAATGTGCATACCCAGTAATAAAATGCCTTGGTATACTGTAGCATTAAATGGAAAACTGCAATCAATTGTAAGGGTATGAAGCTGCTTCCTCTTATAACAAACATTTCCTTTCCATTTCTTCAACATTCTGATAGAACTTTTTAACATTTTATTATATGTGTTTGATGTGTTTTTGTATATTCCATACAGAAACAAGAACGCCTTACACTGCACCTTTTTTCTGTGGCCCTGGCTGCCAGCGGGTCCCATTGATTCTGTCAAGCCAGCATCAGCCCATTGAGTCTCTGCCTTCAGTTGGTATTAGCAGTATTTGGGGACATGAGGTAACGAGAGGGAGAGAGGGAACAGATCAAATGTAATTTATCGGGTGGTGGACAGCCAGTCAGTAAACTATACAAGCTGAAGAGGTTCAGGTCACATAGGTGAAGGTCACAACTGTATAAATACTGACAACTGCAGTCCTCGACGTGATTGGTGTGTGAGGAATGGAATATGTGACTGGATGTGAGGGAGATGATACTTAACTTCTGAAAAGTGTGTATGAAAGCTGACCCAATATTTACTATTTCCATACTTTCAGACTAGGCAATTTTTTTGGTAATCTCACAAAACACTGTCATTTCCTGACCAGTGACCACACACCCTTTCTATATAGACTGACACTTTGCACTTAGGAGTGTTAATGATGTTTCCTGTGAGTTATGTGCTGTTGCAAAGCAATCTGGTGTCAGGTAGTTTGGGTCAGACCCCTCAATGATCTGACCTGAGACCTTGGACTGTCATGTGGGCGATGCAGAAAAAGAAAAACAGTGATGGTATCAGTATGAACCAGGCCAGTGAGGTCTGATAGACCATCATCGCAGAACACAGATGAGAGAAATGTTCTGATGCACTGTAAGGAGTGCATTTTGTAGCTAACATGCTACCCTGACTACATGGAAGGGGTTAATGCAATTACTGGGGATGTGACATTTCTGTCAATCACTACTATTATCATATTATCAGATTAATCTGAGTGTGTTCATTTAGCTACTCATTAAATCAGTGTATATGACAATTTTCCTCAGGGTTAACTGAAATGCAAAAGGTCTAGACAGGGCTATGCCAATGATATATTGGTGCTGTGATTGGGCTTTTGGGTATCAGACACAGCCTTGGAGAAAAAAAACAACTCCTACAAATTACATTTAAATAAGTAACTTTTTCATACTGGGGGGAATTTACTAAATTTAGCTTAGCAGCCAGACAGTGATTTTTCAAGCACAGCCCATGTTAGTTCCCCTGATATTATATTGTTGTTCTACACTGTATGGCAAATCAAGATTTTTCACTCTGTTTGAAGTGCAGCTAAGGCTGAAAATTCCTCCCACAAAAGCTGAAACATTCAAAATCTTTGTTTCTGTCTCTGTTACCTGATATTAATGAGAAATACAGTACAGGCCAAAAGTTTGGACACACCTTCTCATTCAATGTGTTTTCTTTATTTTCAGGACTATTTACATTGTAGATTCTCACTGAAGGCATCAAAACTATAAATGAACACATGTGGAGTTATGTACTTAACAAAAAAGGTGAAATAACTGAAAACATGTTTTATATTCTAGTTTCTTCAAAATAGCCACCCTTTGCTCTGATTACTGCTTTGCACACTCTTGGCATTCTCTCGATGAGCTTCAAGAGATACTCACCTGAAATGGTTTCCACTTCACAGGTGTGCCTTATCAGGGTTAATTAGTGGAATTTCTTGCTTTATCAATGGGGTTGGGACCATCAGTTGTGTTGTGCAGAAGTCAGGTTAAAACACAGCCGACAGCCCTATTGGACAACTGTTAAAATTCATATTATGGCAAGAACCAATCAGCTAACTAAAGAAAAACGAGTGGCCATCATTACTTTAAGAAATGAAGGTCAGTCAGTCAGGAAAATTGCAAAAACTTTAAATGTGTCCCCAAGTGGAGTCGCAAAAACCATCAAGCGCTACAACGAAACTGGCACACATGAGGACCGACCCAGGAAAGGAAGACCAAGAGTCACCTCTGCTTCTGAGGATAAGTTCATCCGAGTCACCAGCCTCAGAAATCGCAAGTTAACAGCAGCTCAGATCAGAGACCAGATGAATGCCACACAGAGTTCTAGCAGCAGACCCATCTCTAGAACAACTGTTAAGAGGAGGCTGCGTGAATCAGGCCTTCATGGTCAAATAGCTGCTAGGAAACCACTGCTAAGGAGAGGCAACAAGCAGAAGAGATTTGTTTGGGCCAAGAAACACAAGGAATGGACATTAGACCAGTGGAAATCTGTGCTTTGGTCTGATGAGTCCAAATTTGAGATCTTTGGTTCCAACCGCCGTGTCTTTGTGAGACACAGAAAAGGTGAACGGATGGATTCCACATGTCTGGTTCCCACTGTGAAGCATGGAGGAGGAGGTGTGATGGTGTTGGGGTGTTTTGCTGGTGACACTGTTGGGGATTTATTCAAAATTGAAGGCACACTGAACCATCATGGCTACCACAGCATCCTGCAGCGACATGCCATCCCATCCGGTTTGCGTTTAGTTGGACGATCATTTATTTTTCAACAGGACAATGACCCCAAACACACCTCCAGACTGTGTAAGGGCTATTTGACCAAGAAGGAGAGTGATGGAGTGCTGCGGCAGATGACCTGGCCTCCAGAGTCACCAGACCTGAACCCAATCGAGATGGTTTGGGGTGAGCTGGACCGCAGAGTGAAGGCAAAGGGGCCAACAAGTGCTAAACACCTCTGGGAACTCCTTCAAGACTGTTTGAAAACCATTTCAGGTGACTACCTCTTGAAGCTCATCGAGAGAATGCCAAGAGTGTGCAAAGCAGTAATCAGAGCAAAGGGTGGCTATTTTGAAGAAACTAGAATATAAAACATGTTTTCAGTTATTTCACCTTTTTTTGTTAAGTACATAACTCTACATGTGTTCATTCATAGTTTTGATGCCTTCAGTGAGAATCTACAATGTAAATAGTCATGAAAATAAAGAAAACGCATTGAATGAGAAGGTGTGTCCAAAAAAAGGAAAATAAAGAACAAGCTTTTGTGTAAAATATGCAATAATAGCCACATTTCTCCAAAGGCATAATTGGACACACAACTAACACACTGATCATTTAAACTAGAAATGCTCTAAAAGCTTTCACTACCTGTGGCAGCATATGGAAAAGTATTACGGACAAATGTCCCCAGATCTGTGTCCGGTCCATCTCTGATCAGACACTGCATCAGATCCGATAGGATTCTATTCTAGTCAATGTGTTAACTTTCACTGGATCCGCTCCATTGTATTCCGGCTGCGTCTCTGATCCGGCATTGGTCTAAGCCCTCTGGGTCAGATACATTAGACTTCTATTTTTGCCGGGTGCCGGAATACGACGCATCAATCTGCACAGAGCAGATGGAGCGGGACAGGAAGTCAGGCACCAAAACAAAATGAAATCATCCGGTTAATTTTCAGAATAAAACACTCAGTGTTATCATTAGATCATTTTTTACTTAATTACAACAACAAACTGTCAGGATGAGTGGAGCCAGGCCTTGAGTCAACAGGTCAGAGGTTTTCAGAGGCCAATAAAGACAAATTGGAGGAGGAGAGGAGTCGGATAATTGTTGATTCAGTAATTACAGCGGGAAAACCTTGGTCACATGACTCCAGCTCTCCAGCAGTCCTGCTCCATGCTGCTTTCTAAAAAACGCAAGTGGTGCGTGTTGATGGACAAGAGTGCACGGAGCCGGACTCCAGTAGACGGACCGGACATGGATTTGGTGGAAGTCCTGTGTTAGCCTTTTGTTAAGTAGACAACGCAAAAATTCTAGTGGATGTTAATCAATGTAGGCTTTTTTGGAGAAAATACTCAGGGGGTGCCGATTCAGGTGACTGAATGCTGTCTGAAACTGAATTGGCCTAGAAAAAGATAACACATTTGATTATGTTGCAGCTTTGGTTGCAGGAAACCAAATCGAAAAGTAAACTTGTAGTTCTGGTGGTATAAATCGAAAAGACTGCAGATAACAGGGCCAGTCCCATTACACCAAAAGCCCCATTTACCTCTATAGATGTGCTTTCTGTGAAGTACAATGTGTATCATGAAACACACAAACAGCTACCTGTGGTGACAGGATGTAAAACCAATACACATATAATACCTTCTACCTCAGCAGGCAGCCTGTGTAAGCACAGATCCGAGTGATCCTTCTCATGAAAACTGAATTGCACTGCTGGACCATGACAGACACACACACACACACACACACACACACACACACACACACACACACACACACACACACACACACACACACACACACACACACACACACATTCTGTGCCTTTGTTTCCACTTCACAGTCGTCACACTCACGCAAGGAAACCAAAATATCAGTTAAGGTTTGGGAAAGAGAAAAGACAATGCAGCGTGACACTCCATAGGTTTTTTATGAGGATGAACGCTTGACCCATGCAACACCTTGTGTTAATAATGTCATGCGTGTTATTAGCAGCTTGAAGTGCGATGAAAATGGAGAGCAGACAAAAGATCAGTAGAATATATTTCCACAGATTAATTCATTCATACAGGAAAAAAAACAACACAGGTTTTAAACACTAGTAGCACACACCTAAAGTGTTGTATAGTTAGTTGATAGCCGGGTCATAAGCAGGTTGATGTATAGTTAGCTTTGCGGCAGGGTCTTGTCCACTCTGAAGTGATTCTATTTCACATAACTACTGTCTAAATACATTATACCATACATAAATGAGAAATGGACACAACCACTATCAAGGCAGCTGGTGGTTGAACTGTATTTGAACCCTTGTTTTGGTATTTATATCTCTCTTTCTCTATTTAGTTTGACAGAATTGATCATTTCTGATATATGGCTTGAGCTAGAGAGTTATGAAACTTATAAAGTCCTCGTCTAGCCAGATTTTGTTGGTGGTTGCAGCTGATTGGATGGGACTTCAAATAGCTGAGAGATATTGTGGATTGTGCCAATCCCGCTCACACTATATGAATGAAGATAGAGGGACATTATTACTAGTTAAAGTGCTGACACATAACATAAATACTACCAACCAATCCACCAGTTTTTATTTATATAGAGTCAAATCATATCAAAAGTTATCTCATGATGCTTTACATAAGGGACAGGTTTTAGACCACACAATATGTTATGCTATCACTGGTGTATGAGCCATTTTACCTATGTTTTTTTTTGTTGTTGTTTTGTTACTTGCACCATCACCACAAGGGGCACTTCAGGAAAACGAGCAGGTAAATGCTACAAAAGGGGCACAGGTGAAGTAGGGATATTGGGAACGGAAGAGCACACGTTTTTTACCACTGTTATCCTCATCACGCATATCACCTTCAAAGTAAGTTGTCTTGTATACCTGTTTATCATTTGGATCAATAAACGGCAATAAATAATCATAACCTCAGATTGGACATTGGATTCTTTTAGAAGCGCGTCAAAAACACCTCACTCCCGCACCCAGACAGTGACTAAAATCAGGTCAGAATAGTCACTACAACTAGTATTTGCTCACACGAGAAGATGAAGCAGGCGTCTTGAGCGTCTGCCATAAAGCCAAATGTCCAATATCTGCATGAACACTTTGCAAAAAAACCTCTACAAACACAAGCACCCTTTGAGGTTCAGATCAGTGACTTGATTAAAAAGGTAACACTGGCCAGGACAGAAAGCGGATCCCACCTGTCAACGCCAACATTAAGTCCTAACACTTGGGGCTAAAACTTTAGCATATACAATTGGAGATTGGTGTTTACTAATCACCCAAGGGAAACGCCCTAACCTTTGTTGTAATCTGCTCTCCAAGTCCCAGTATTCGTCTGTACCATGTGAACTACGGGTGATTACAAAACTGCTTCCCTCAGGTTTGATTTGACAGTCCATCCCTCAGATTTGGTCTGTAGGGGCCTGAAGTATTCTCCAGAGAATATTTGTTGATCACTGGCACCATTCTGTCATTCAACAATATCAGTGATTTACCTGAAGACAAAGACTTCAAACAATGCAGTCACTGCCCATCAATCTTTGCTCCTGACACTTCTCTGTTTCTTCAAAGAGCTGTAGCTACTGACGGCACCAAACATATTACAAACAGATCCAGGATGGGGTCCATGAATGCAATGGCTTAAATAGAGAAGATGATGCTTAAAACTGTGGGCATGGGTCTGAGTCACAGACACTGGATTCTTAGACAAGGGCTGTTTTCAGAACAGCCTACTATACAACTAGTACGTACTGATTTGGCCAAAATTCAGTATGTAGCATGTAGTATATGAACAAGAGCAAATTGTGCAGTATGCCAAATCACTCGGATGTCATACTGATTCAGGAAAATTTCTCAGTGTGCAGAGGACCAGTCTGCCTTGCGGACTGTTTCCCAAAAATGCACAGCGCAAATGTTCTCCCTCCTCTTTTTTCTTCTTTTTCTTAAAAACAACTTTTCTTTAGCAGTTTTTATGTGCTGTGAAAATGATTGAATTCTGTATAAATCACTTCTTAACTTTTTAAATCATAATGCTAGAGAAGCAGTTTCTCTATCAGCTTGGCCGTTGTTTAGTTCCGCTTCTGAATCCGTAAATCCAGCAACGCCTGACCCAGCATTCTGCAAAACAGATCCAACAGAACAGTCATACTACGTACTACCTCCAAACACAGTATGTAGTATGCAGTACATACTACATACTACATAGGTAGTATCTCCTAGGTAGTACGTAGCAGGCCGTTTCAAAAACAGCCAGTGTGTTTCCAATACCATTTCCAACTGCACTTGCAAAAAGTATATCATGCACTTCACAATTGGACCAGTTTGACTGGTTTGAATGACTTTGTGTTGTGCAGAAAGGCATCATGGTAGTTTTCCTGAACTTTTCTCAAGAGGGGGAAAACTGCTTACGTTCCATTGATTTCTCTTTTTTATTCCCCATTCCCATTCTGCAGACTCCTCACTTTTTTTTCTGCCCATCTGTACATCCTGCATTTCCTGCCAGTAGATAACAGTTATCTGCACAATTATTTGCAGCAAAGTGACGGTCAATAGAGCTAATATAAAATGGTTAAAGAACAAGCAGCCTGATAGCCACAAACACATTAGCATAAGTGGGCTTGAATGCAGAAGCCACCAGGATGACTATTAAATGAGATGGGGTGTGAGAGACATGGAAATGTATTCTGAGTGTGTGGCTGGTGGCATTAACACCTCCACCGCCACCTGTCAGCACACACTGTACACACACACACATGTGCACACAAACACTAACATTAGCACAATCATGTGACCGAAAGGGGAGAAATTGAGGGAAAAAGGCATAAAGCCAGCATGCACACAATCACCAGTCAAACCACACTGCCTCACTACTAGTTACTTTACACATCGGGGCATCAGTGTGTGTCTGGCCCATCTGCTGAGAGAGGACAGTAAAATGAGAGCATGCAAAAGAGAGAGAGAGTGAGAGAGAGAGAGAGAGAGAGAGAGAGAGAGAGAGAGAGAGAGAGAGAGAGAGAGAGAGAGAGAGAGAGAGAGAGAGGATAGGAGATGACAGTGACAGTAATGCGTTTCGCTAGTAACTGTCACTGTTGAGAGAGCAGAAGCATTCTAATTGAATATAGCAGAAAACTGATAAACACACACAAGTATAAACAGTATTTGTTTATACTATAGCACGGGTACACAGTTATGCTAGAACAACGTTAAAAAAATACAGAAAAACATAAATATGAAGCATACAAGCAGAGTACTCCACATGTACAATTTAAAAGCAGACATTTGCTGACTGGCAACAAACACAACCACACAAAAACACAGACAAAGAGGGGATGAGAGTATAAAAACAGCTTGTATAGCTATATAGGTAACCAGGCTTTATGACAGACACAGTTTTCAGTGATTTATATAAGTGAAATATGCAGAAAAGATGAGGCTTGAGGAAGACATTATCAGACAATAAAACATTTCAAGCTCCATAAATGTGATTTGCTGGTCATTTGTGTATAATCTTAAACAGAGCATATTTTTGGCTTCGTGTAATCTTTGAACAAAGCAAGACAAGGGTCATTTCAGATTTGGTATGAGGTGATTTTTGAACATTGAATGTTATCTGAAACAATTCCTCTTTGTGATAATACCCCTAAAAATCATCTAAAATACTGCTTTGGCCCACATTTAAGGACGACACTGATCCTAAGACAACATCCTAAGATTACCATTAAATAACCCAAATGCCATAAGTACAATAATTTACTATTACATTCTTGGAAATTATGGGACATGAGAGCTCTAAATGGAAATTAAGAAGCTGTTATGCCAATATATTTTTTTAACTATGTTAGTACATTGTTGTATTCCCCTGTCCCGTGTTGTAAGCTGCTTTAACAAAAGAATTTCCCCCAATGGGGGATCAATAAAGTATATCTTATCTTATCTTATCTTATTTGAGCTAGCAAAAAAATAATATTCATTTTTAAGCAAGCCCCTTTGGTGCTGTGCTCACTTATAGTCATCCATCCTTTATCTTGTCCGCTTATCCCGTTCTGGGTCACGGGAGGCTGGAACCTATCCCAGCTGACATTAGGTAGAAAGCAGGGTACAACCTGGACAGGTCACCAACCTATCACAGGCAAACATGGAAAGACAGACAACCACGCACACATTCACACCTTTAGAGTGACCAGTTAACCTGGTGAGCATGTTTTTGGACCGAGGGAGGAACCCAGAGTATCCGGAGAGAACCAACGCATGCATGGGGAGAACACGCAAACTCCACACAGACAGGCACCTGCCCAACCGGGGATTCTAACCAGGAACCTTCTTGCTGTGAGGCAACAGTGCTACCGTGCAGCCACTTATAGTCATATAAATGGAAAATAGAATTAAGGTATAACTAGGAAATCACCATGAATAGCTTATGTTAGCTGCTTTTAAACAGTGCTATGAAAAGTGCCAGCTCCTATGTGGTTGAAATAAGCAACAAAGACAACAAAGTTATGTGATGTCAGTTTATTAGGCCTGTCACTAGTCACCGCTGGTCACAAGATGGGATCATTAGTCTCCGTTGATGGAAGTAGAATAAGAAGACACTCATGTTGACCCTTTAACTTTGATATTTGATATTTGATGTTATGTTGCAGATAACTGATCAGAAAAGTTATGATTACTATGTACAGTCATGGCCAAAAGTTTTGAGAATGACACAACTATTAATTTTCACAAAGTCTGCTGTTTCAGTTTTTATAATGGCAATTTGCATATACTCCAGAATCTTATGAGGAGTGATCAGCTCAACTGCAATTAATTGCAAAGTCCCTCTTTGCCTTGAAAATGAACTTTATCACCAAAAACACATTTCCACTGCATTTCAGCCCTGCCACAAAAGGACCAGCTAACATCATTTCAATGACACACAGGTGTCACACACATTAACACAGGTGTGGGTGTTGATGAGGACAAGGCTGGCGATCAATCTGTCATGATTGAGTGACTGGACACTTTAAAAGGAAGATGGTGCATGACACCATTGTTCCTCATCTGTTAGCCATGGTTACCTGCAAGGAAACACGTGCAGCCATCATTGCATTGCACAAAAAGGGCCTAACAGGGAAGTTTATAGCAGCGAGTAAGATTGCACCTCAGTCAACCGTCTATCGAATTATCAAGAACTTCAAGGAGAGAGGTTCAATTGTTGCCAAACAGGCTCCCAGGTGCCCAAGAAAGTCCAGCAAGCACCAGGACCGTCTCCTGAAGGTGTTACAGCTGCGGGATCGGGCCACCACCAGTGCAGAGCAGCAAAGAAGCCACTTCTCTCCAGTAAAAACATCAGGGACATACTGATATTCTGCAGAAGGTACAGGGACTGGACTGCTGAGGACTGGGGTAAAGTCATTTTCTCTGATGAATCCCCTTTCCGATTGTTTGGGGCATCTGGAGGAAGGCTTGTTCGGAGAAGACCAGGTGAGCGCTACCATCAGTCCTGTCTCTTGCCAACAGTGAAGCATCCTGAGACCATTCATGTGTGGGGTTGCTTTTCGGTCAAGGGAGTGGGCTCTCTCACAATCTTGCCTAAAAACACAGCCATGAATAAAGAATGGTACCAGAACGTCCTCCGAGAGCAACTTCTCCCAACCATCCAAGGGCAGTTTGGTGATGAAGAATGCCTTTTCCAGCATGATGGAGCACCTTGCCATAAAGCAAAAGTCATAACAAAATGGCTCGGGGAACAAAACATTAAGATTTTGGGCCCTTGGCCAGGGTACTCCCCAGATCTTAATCCCATTGACAACTTGTGGTCAATCCTCAAGAGGCGGGTGGACAATCAAAAACCCACAAATTCTGACAAACTCCAAGCTTTGATTATACAAGAATGGACTGCCATCAGTCAGGATTTGGTCCAGAAGTTGATTGACCGCATGCCAGGGAGAATTGCAGAGGTCTTGAAAAAGAAGGGTCAACACTGCAAATATTGACTTATTGCATGAATTCAGTGTAATTCTCAATAAAAGCTTTTGATACTTATGAAATGCTTCTAATTGTATTTCATTATACCATAGAAACATCTGACAAAAACACCTAAAAACCCTGAAGCAGCAGACTTTGTGAAAATGTAATATTTGTGTCATTCTCAAAACTTTTGGCCATGACTGTATACCTTATTGGTTATTATATTGTGGCTCTCAATAGCCATTAAATAAAACTGTTTTATTATTTAAGGCTATTTAATTGCAAAAGAATCCAGAGTTTACATTAACCACCGTTCATTTTTAGATGGACTATTTTCTCCCAAAAGGAGGTGTGGTCACTTTTGCAAGCAGAAAGTGACGTTTAACTGTTCTCCTCAATTGGCTCATCAATTTTTCCTCTTTTTGACACTGAGTCCAAAATGATCAATAGTGAAAAATGTTTCAAAAGATTCGGGAGTCATATTTGACATATTTCTCAGAGTACAGCTGACTGGATAAACATGGACATTTTGTTGTATTGTCAGTTATTTTTACAGAGCATGATTTTTTTTTCTTGCCAGTGCTTTAGCTCATTTCCACTTTAGAGCGTGTGTAGCCTCTCAGAGAAATGCCAGTAGAGTGTGGGAGACATGGGAAATGTTCGAACAGTGAGCATGAGAGAGCATTGTGTGTGCTGACAGGATGAAGGAGAAAAAAAAGACAGAAATAGAGTTGTTTGTGCGTTTATTTTGAGCTCCATTACCCCCATTACAGATGAGTATCTGCTCTCCAGCCTCTTCTAAATGCCGAGGATGCAGGTGGCCCAGTGAGGAAAGCACCTATTAATCTCTTCCTGGATATCTACCTATCTGTCTGCCCATTTATTCATCAGCTCATCTGATGACAATCCACCCTGTCCATCCCACTATTCTTCTGCCTTTCCTCCATCTATCACATAATCAGTCCATCAACACATCCATCTGTGCACCCATCCTGCAATTCATCTACCCATCCATTTATCTCCCTATCATTCATCCATTTGTCTATCATCTATCCATCCATCCCAACACACACACTTTGCTCCCATCAGTTTCCAGCAGCTCCATCAAGACTACCCCTCAGTGGTTTGAAGTGCCTCACATGAATACAGCAGGCCATATGTTAGACTTCCAGAGCGACAAACAGAAAACAGAGGAGCTGTTCAATCAATAGATGGCCGAGCTGTAATCACTCCTGCGATTTGGTAATTCTAGGAAAATCCAAACTACAGCAACAGGGGAAAATAATTAAAAACACTGTCAGAAAACAATGTACAGACATTGTTCGGAGACACAAGTGATAGCAGGGATCACCACAAGAGACTTGTCCTCAAAGTCAATTACCAGTTCACAGATATCCTGTAATTGAAATGGATTAGTGTTCTGGGATTATTCTCCCACTCCATGTACAGTAAGGCAGTGATTGTGTAAAACTGCCTAGACATGAGACTCTTAGAGGCTTCATGCGGTTAGCAAACAGCTTTTAGATGCTCTATAGCCACCGTCTGGCAGGAATACCGTATTACAACCAGGTACCGGTAAAAACGATGAACATTTTTTCTTTTAAAATGAGAAAATATTCGGAGTAACTCTTTGATTTTTACAAAGTGAACGAATATTCGAATAATCAAAAATCATTGCCCATCCCTACCAGACACTGACATGGGACTTCCATCAGATCTATGTTCGTTCCATCTCTGATCCGCTGCAGTCCAGCTCCATGCTCTCTCTTCCGTCAACACTCATTGGTTGCATTTTCAGAACGCAACATGGAGCAGGACCGCCGGACAGCTGGAATCATGTGACCAAGGTTTTCCCGTGATAATCACTGAATCAACGATTATCCGACACCTCTTCTCATCCATGTTGTCTTTATTGTCCTCTGAAAACCTCTGACCTGTTGACTCCAGGCCTGGCTCCGCTCATCATGATGGTTTGTTGTCGTAGTAAAGTCGATCTAGTGATAACAAGTGTTTTATTCTGAAAATTAACCGGATGTTTTAATGTTGTTTTGGTGCCTGACTTCCTGTCCAGCTTTATCTGCTCTGTGCAGATTGATGCATCGTGCTCCAGCATCCGGCAAAAATAGAAGTCTTGCATATCTGATCCACAGACTCAGACCTGCCGGATCAGAGACGCAGCTGGAACGCAATGGAGTGGATCCAGTGGAAGTTAACACATTGACTGGAATAGAAACCTATGAGATCCTGTGCCGTGACGGATCGGAGACGGCTAGACACAGATCTGGTGGAATATGGTCGTTATGAGAAGACTGAAACCATGTCTGCGAATGTGAGAGATAAAACTATCCATAGAAGTTTAAGTACTTACTTAAGCCAATAAAACTGAAAATGAGGGAACAGCTATCCAGGGAGCTGTAGTGAACTAGTAAAACACACTGAATTTAAGAACAACTTAAAGCAACAGTTCAGTAAATAGTATAATTTCAAGCAGTATGTAACTATATGAGTATCACCCCTGTGGTTGAGTTCATTCCCAAACCGTAAACGTAAATAATAATAATAATCCATAGGCAGAAAAAAACAAATAAAAAATGAAGAGCAACTTCTAATGGATGATATTTTAATATAATCATGAATAAAGTTAGTAAATAATACAATTGTTTTTAATATTGTTCAGCAGATGTTCTGTCGATGTTACTAATGTTAAAGGTGACATATCATGCAAAATTGACTTTTTAATGGTTCTTTACCTGAAATATGTATCCCTGGCATGTCTACAAACCCTCCGAGAATGAAAAAAATCCATTCTGCCCCTGTTTTGATTTCTACACCTTTCTGTAAATGTGTGTGAAACGAGCCGTTTCAGACTTCCATGTTTTTGTTACGTAACAACAATATCCGGTCTGTCACGGAGTCAGAGCTCGGAGCTTGTTCAGCCCATGGACTGTATAAAATAATACTGAATCCCTCCCCCGTTTTTCATTACCTGCACAAATGTGTGCTAACAAGGAGCTTAGGAGGGAGGCATGCTAGTTGTAGGCTGTCTTAATAAACACAAAGGTCGGTTTTACTCCCCACGTCTGCAGATTTGAAGATCTAGTGGATGATTTTTATTTGTCATGGATAAGTGCTAGCGCTAATTAGCATAGCCACATAGCTATATGTTCATAGCTGTAGCTGTAGCTGTAGCTGTGTACCAAGACACACGTCGACATACTGACAAATAAAACAACAAGAAACACTAAATCTGTGACCAATCCTTCATAAAACGTCCTGCTGCCTTTCTGGCAGAGGTCGGTTTTACTCCCCACGTCTGCAGATTTGAAGATCTAGTGGATGATTTTTATTTATCATGGATAAGTGCTAGCGCTAGTTAGCATAGCCACATAGCTACATGTTCGTAGCTGTGTACCAAGACACAAGTCTACATACTGATAAATAAAACAACAAGAAACACTAAATCTGTGACCAATCGTTCAGAAGGGTCCTGCTACAGGCGCCTCTCCGTCAGGATCAGATTCAGAGGGTTGAAGTAACGCGATCTCTGAGCAGCCGTGTATATTCAGCCAACATGTAAACATTAGATCAACGTGCTGGAGAGCCGAGGCACATCCACTTCCGGAGGGGGCGTGGTCAGAGGGAAAACAGAGTGTTCTGATGAGGAATGAAGAAGAGGACTTTTCAGGCATGCCAAAATCTGATTTCAAAGTGTTTTTTTGAGCATAAACTTTAAAGACATGTTTTGGGGACCTCTTAGACCAATATATATTGATGAAAAAAGCGTGATATGTCCCCTTTAACCAAACTGACTCACATTTTTGTTTGCCTTCTCTTTTGTGTTGCTTATAGATTAGCATATTTCAAAAGCAGATTTCTTTATTCATTCATTTTGTGTGAAACAACTCTTTTATGTGTTCGTCTTTTACCTCTGCTGTTAGTTTTCAGCTCTATTCTCCGTTGTAATGTTCTGCTCTTTGACATAGTAGGATAGCTTTGTGCATTAAGACCACCCAGCAAGTGATTGACACCTTTTTTATAATGTAAGCTGCACTGAGCTTAATTTAGCACCGCACATGGGTCAAGGGTTGAAAGCAAAATACCACCTTTGGAATTTGTCTGCCAAATAACATCTGGCAATCAGCACTCGTGTTTTCAAAGCAACAGGAGACTGCCAGCCAATGTATGTGCATTGTTTAAAAGCACTAAAGAATAAATGAAAGACATCTGAATGCAAGTGGATACAGTCATGAAACACATAGCAAATATGCCACATGAATACATAATGAGAAACGTTGGCTCACATACAAAGAAACAGCACTTAAACACACTCAACAGCTTAGAAAAGGCAGATAAATTGCATACTAGTATAGAAAATCTTAAAACAGAGGCTTAGTGACCTTTGACCTGGCTCTGATACGGACTATGTCAACAGAATTGACGAGTTTGACAATAAAATTAAAAACAGGGAATGTAACAAAATATTCAAAATGTTAATGAATATCAGTATATTTGTTGACAGACATCGACCCATCTGCAAATACTGCGCCCTGCATGAGGTTTGATCTGTATCTTATCACGTTATCTCTGGCTACTAAACCATACAGCTGATTCATAGAACAATGATTTTTACAAGGTAGAAGAAGTCAACAATAAGACAAACTAATTTGTTTTCATGGTAAAACATGAAATAAAATTTGAATACTGTTTTAAGAAGGGGGACTACAGGCATTAATTCGAAAACGTCAAATCGCATAGCTCGTTTGGAAAAACAGACAAGAAGAATTACAAAGAAGTGATGCAATAAACAATTTATGGGAGTCGGCTATTGGTTGAATTTTCCTTTTGACTGATACATCAGTACTTATTTTCACTCGTGATTAGGCATGTCAACAATTAATCGACTATCGATTAATTGATTGTTAAGAACTTACTCAAAAACATTTCTTTGTTTCGATTTTTTGTCACGTGGAACAAACATCATGTGGTCTCATATTTTTTATTCAGCTATTAGGGAGGTGTTTTACGATTAAAGCATGTTAAAGGTGTTGCGCTCAGCGTAGATGCTCAGCTGGGGGCTGCGGCTGAGTGACAGGTCTCAACGAGTGCTTTTTTTCTTCACCGCTGGACTGACTATGACCCGGTTGCGCTCCCGGCTGACAACTGACTGCATTCACATGATTATTTTTCCCAATAATTAAATTGTATACAGAAAACTGGACACTGTGAGTCTGAACTATGTTTCTGTTCTGTTCTTTTGTTGCAGTAAATCCTCGTTAAAATCTGAGTCTTCACTTTTATGACTATGTCCGCGGAGATTATGAGCCTGCTCCACATGTTGATATTCAGCGTTTTACATTTTGTACGCCTTAATATGATCCAAAGCTATTTAAAACTGTCAGTTATATACATTGTGCCATGAAGGAAAATTCAATTCAGGGGAAAAAATGCATTTGGCATTGTTTTTGACATGGAAAACGTTTACGTTATTTTAATGATTAAACAATAGTTGATTGTTAAATTTTCCAAAGATCAATTATGGAAAATATTTGAAATTTACATCCCTAATCGTGATATAGCTTGTTGTAAGAGACCTTCCAAAAAGTCTGTGGTACTTTTTTTCAGGGACTAAGTAACAGCATTATTTAAAATTTTGCCAGCTAATACATTAGCCACAGCCTAACTTCAGTGACCGGGCCTTAACCAGTAAGGCAGACAGAAAAAGGGAGCGGCTGTTACTCAGTGGGTAGAGTTGGTCTTTTATCAATCGTAAGGTTGGCGGTTCGATCTCAGCTCCTGCAGTCACATGCTGAATTGTCCTTGGGCAAGACACTGAACCCCAAATTGCTCCCTGTTCAGCAATGTGGCAATGTGTATGAATGAGATTAGCTAATACTGATGGTCCTTTACTATAGAACAGCCTCTAACATCAGTGAGTGAATGTTGTGGGAATAGGTGAATGTGAAGAGTTAAGTAAAAGTCTTAGTGAAGGAATAGAAAAGCACTATGTAAGTATATTTACCATTTACCAAAAAAAACAATGAGAGGAAAAAAGAGGATACTGGTTTAAAAATAACACTTAGATTTGGTCTGCAAAATTTGGTGGGGGATAATATTTGAAGAGGACTATTTCAATGAAGTGGCAACCTCTGTTAGTGAAATAAAAAGCCAGTGCTGCAATGCAAACAAACTGCAGTTCCTTGAGTGTCCACTTGAGGGTCCAAAGCCGGGTGCAAAAAAAATCTGTCTATGGCTCTTTATTCCAAATGCAATGTAAAGGGGGTGAATTTTTTTTTATAACCCACCTATATTGATAACTTTAAGGCTAAGACACATTTGCATAACTGTGGGACGTGACAAGTTGATGGACAGATGGGCCTGTTGCAGCTGTTTGCTAAGAGCCTGAATGCATGCTTCAGATTAACCTCTCTGCCTCTGGTTAGATCGATTAATAGCTAAGTGGAGTCAGCATTTTCAATATGGTGACCACAAGATATGGGCTTCATAGCGCCTCATCAGAAACAACTAGGTGACGTCACTGTGACTACATCCATGTTTTAAACAGTCCATGATTTCAATGAATTAGTGGCACTATTGGGTCTCCATGTATGTTGCAGATTCTGTCTTAAGCCTTTGTTTTGACTCTCAAACTTACCTCTGTTTCATTTTGTTGTAGAAACACATACGACTATGGTTTTTGTATGTTAAAAGTATTTACATGATGCTCTCAGTACGAAGGGATGATGAAAAAGAACATTGAAAATACTTTAACATCTTCTGTTAACCACTGTAGTTTGATTTGGCTCTGTGTAATGTTGCCCTCAGGAGATTACAAACATAAGGTTTGTTTTTGCAAGGTTTGCCATTTAAGACATAAAAAAGTATTGGATTCTTATTGATTAGTCCATTGTTCTCTCAATGAAATTTCTGCAATTGTCTGCAAAGTTGCACCTCACTGGTAATATCAGGAAGAGGAGAAACAAATCTAGAGGGAAGAGCTTAGCTGCACGTGTCATTGTCTGACATCCCTCCAGGCCAACCATTAGCAAGCAAGAGGCAATCACCATTTCATCAGCGCTCACCGCACGGCCTCTCCCCCTCTCTCTTTTATTCATGTCCTCTTCCTTTTTTGTTTTGTTTTTCCTCCTCTATTTCTCATTTTCATTCCATTTTCATCACTGTTCTCTCCCTCTCTGAGCTCGTCTCTCCATCCCGTTGACAGTAGCCAGGGATACATCAATTCATCCACCCCTGTATGAGCTGATGAATGTTGATTCGGGTGAAGAATACATCCCCATTGTGTAAGATTTTGTATGTGTATGTGTTTTGTTGCGTGTCTACAACCAGTGTGTGTGTCATTGTGTGTTGATATTTGTTTGAGTGTGTTTGCAGCCACCTTAGGGCAACCCACCTGATGCACCCTGATGGCAGCAGAGGAGAGCGCCTGGCCGCTGTTATGGGATAATGGAGGGTGTATCACTCGTTTCTCTCATTATAGGTCCCTATCTCTGCAGTCTGTCTCTCTCCCAGAAATATACAGCTCTCACCGGCCTCTATCCTCACACACATATACACACCTAGCTGTTTCCTTCCTCTTCCCTCCCTCTCTGAGAGGCTTCACTCACCGCCTTATCGGCCTAAACCAGCTCTGACAGTGCTGGCCCTGCTCACACACACCTTGTCTCGGGGGCACACCACATTATGAAACAATTACTCCCTTAATTGACAGTTAATTAATCTAAAGTCAATTTGACCTTGCCAGTGAAACCTTGAGATTGAGAGCCGTGGTGGCTGTGTCACTGAGGCAAAAGAATTGGGCCAATGGTGGGCTGGAGCGAGCCAGAGAGGGAGGTGAAAGATTTGCATCGTCTTATCTTTACTACACTGCAGAAACCATTAACGGCGTCTTCTTGTATGACGATAAGGACATGTTTCTGTGTATGTGTTGTGGCTTGTTTGTGTGTTCAGTGCAACATCACACTGTATCAGAATTATCAGCTTATTCTGCTGAGTTGATCATTTAGGTGTTAATTACGCTTCTCATTTGAAAACTCTGCAAAGGCGAGGTTTTCACTCTCTTAGGCAAACATCTTGGCTACAGTCTGTGTTTGTGTGTCCAAGTGTCTTCACGGGTGAAGTTGCAATTATGAGAAAGCCGTTGCAGTTTTTTCTTCCAGAGTTTGACTTTATTCACTCGCTGTTGTTTTTTGTCAGGAGTCTGTCTGCAGACTTCTTCATAGTCTGAAGTTTGGTTTATTCTCTGGCACTAAGCTGGTAAAAAAGGCATTACATTTATCCAGGCCCATGGAAATAAAAGCATGATTTATGTTTTTCTCTGTTCAAAAACATATAACTCTCCAATCTTAATACTCAATATTCTTAAGTTGGTGGAAACAAGTTTTCCATGTTTTGTTCAGAGCTACGTTTTTGTTATTGAAGATAAAACCTAGTTCTTAGACTTAGATCTCTGACTTTGAGATATAACTGTGTATCGTCAGTATAACAGTGAATCAAGCATATGCAGAAAAAAAAACAGCAGTGCACTAAAACATTACTTTCCATTTATGTAAATGTATCTAATAGGTTTAGAGGAATGTGTGAGATACTGTAATGACAACAGCTGCTTTATGTACATAGAACGTGCTACCCATTTATCAGGAACACCTGTAATGCAATGAAACCGAATAAAACAGCTCCTGCAATAAATCTAATCTCTGTGAAGCTGACATTTTTCTATTTGTATTCACGTTGCGTTAGGTTTTGATTTCAGTGTGTAGTTGTTTTAAATTTGAATGTTGTTAAGACTGTTGTACTGAACTGCATAATATTAAGATGTTTTCCAAGTTTTCTCTTTCCTTATTTACATACATGAGGGGAATTAATACCCTTTTTAAAAACAGTATATTGCAAACCAACCTCACAACTTATGCAACAAAAAACTACCATAGAGGCGAATCAGTATCAGCAGCGTCAGCAGATATTGAACATGACAAGTTTCATAAAAACTGGATACTTTTTGCAGTAAATACCAGACTGCATTAGATTTCGCAAGTGTAGAGGATAATTTGATAACTCAGCGGATGCCACCTCAATTTACCCTGTACGAATTTTGTAAAGAAGTATGTCTGACTCAATGAATGTAAAGATTAAAAAAAAAAAAAAGAGTCATTTTGGCTTCAGTGTCCAAATGCAGATATTGCAATGGAACAAAGATGTGAAAAGAGATTCAAATTTCATGTGAAATAGTAACATTGGGCAATATAATGAAACAGACTTTTTAAAGATATGTCTCTGAATAGAAATGTTGACAGTGGTAAAAATAAATAAATAAATCTTCTTGATTGATTGATTGATTACTAATGCTGGTAATGCCGGAGGAGTAAAGGCTTGATTTCAATATAAAAACAAAGGACCCGCAGGATTTTGTAATGTACTAAAGGATTCTGATTAGGAGAGTACTATCAGCAAATTACCACTTTATCTGGGTTTTCTGTGCAACAGAATATTCTGACGTGAAATTACTTCATACTAGAGCAACAACCTCTTACAGCCAAAGCAATTACCACATAAGGAAAGAGGGAAGTCATGTGACATAGCTAACAAGCTGAAAGGCCCATGTTAATGGTGGGCGATAGATGGGTCTATACTAAGGATCTGAGTCCTGGATGTTGGATGAGAACACCAAAATACAGAATTAAACTTTCTTGATCAAGCTGGGTGAGTAAAGTCACTTATGTTCACGTATAACTAAACTAATCATATACATACACTACCAGTCAAAAGTTTGGACACACATTCTCATTCAATGGTTTTTATTTATTTTAAGTATTTTCAACATTGTAGTTTAATACTGAAGACATCAAAACTATGAAATACTATAATTTTGCCATAATATGGATTATAATAGAGGTCAAATAGGGCTATCCATTGTGTACTAACCCTACCTCTGAACAAAACAACTGATGGTCTCAAACACATTAAGAAGGCAAGCAATTCTACAAATTAACTCTGGACAAGGCTCATGTTAATGAGAAACCATTCCAGGAGACCACTTCATAAAGCAGACTGAGATAATACCAAGAGTGTGCAAAGCTGTCATTGAGGCAAAAGGGGGCTACTTTACAGAATCTAAAATATAAAACATATTCTGCTTTGTTTAACACTTTTTTTGTGAATTAAATAATTCCATATACGTTTTCTTTAATAGTTTTGATGTCTTCAGTATTAATCTACAGTGTTTCAAATAAATAAAACAAATAAAAAACGTTGAATGAGAAGGTGTTTCCAAACTTTTGACTGGTAGTCTATTTTATCCCAAATACCAATCTTTTAACTCAAAATAACCAAGTCTTTGTTTGGTACCTAACCTAACTGAAAATGTTCCACAATGTCAATCACACTTGCTTGTCTGGTGTGGTGTAGGTATTATGGTGGGTTGCCCTCTATCAGGGCGCTAATTTAGAAAATGTTCCTGTTGGGTCCGATGAGAGGGTTGAAAAAAAGCTATGGGCTCATTTGTAATTGGAGAAGTTGTTGTTGGTTCATTTGTCAGATATTTAATTCATTGGTGTACCACAGACATTTCTGATTACTTATTATATTCTATAGAAAATGTCACAGCTAATTTTCACGTTTTGGTTTATATTTATCACATCAATAATGAGTTTATCGATATTTCCTAACCCTTATAAGTGTAAATAAGAGATAAAAGTTGGTAAATGTAATGTCGTCACATGAAAGTTGAACAAGCTTGTATTAGTCGTTACCCAACACATAAGTATGACACTGTCTTTGTGTTAAACATGAGCTCAGCATGTAATGTAAAGCAGTTGCAGAGATTTCAATGACAAGAGCTATTGTTTATCCTTCTTCACCCAGCTTTACCTCATCACAGCTGTCAAATTAAATGTTCAACATCTTGTCATGCAACCAAACAGCAGCAAACACTCATCAAAACAATATCAGAGCTGACCACAACACAAAGACTCGCGTTTATGTTTAGCCTTTCCTTCACAAATGCCTACACATCTTCTGTATCAAAATCTATAGCTTGCTGGATAAATTTGTCTCCACTTTGTGTTGCTTTGACAAGACAGAGCTCTGGCTTCATGGCCGACTGAATTTGTGTGATTAAAGACGACAAGCAAAACCATCTGCTTGTCACATCCATCTGTCATCGCCCTGCGTTCGCCATCAGCCGCACATCAGTCAAAAACAACAGCAAGTCACGGAGAGAGAAAGACAGAAGAAAGACGAGAGAAGAGGCCTGTACGATACGACGCCTCAGAGAGAGAGAGAGAAAGAGAGGGAGAGGGGGTGTAGAGACCTGGAGGTGCAAGAAGGAGAATCAGAGTGAAAGTAAATGAGAGAGTAAGGGTGAAGAGACAGAGCCAAGGGTGATGGAAAGAGGAGCAAATGCTGCAAGAGAAAGAAAGAGACAGTCGGAGAGTTTCTGCTTGTTTGTGCTGCCCGTCTCTGAGACAACCTGTTGATGTTGCCCTGCTGTGGTCTGTGAAGTGTCCTGCCAGCTCCCACCTGCCAAACACTGAACATCACCTGAACTAGAGTCCCTCTGCTTCCTCAGCTTGTCATTTTCTCTTCTTCAAAACTGTCTTTTTCTTAAAACTACCAAGAGTAAATCTACTGCTCAAATCGATTTTTACAAGAATAAAAAATGGTAACCCTCCACCACAGACATTTACAAAGACTTGGGGAAAAAAAAATTACCTAACCTTTTAGTAAAATGCAACATATCTTTTGGTGCATACTTTTTCTTTTTAATATGGAGTAATTCATTTTTAGATGTGGACTGCATTATTAGTCTTACCATTTTTTTATTATTATTTGTATTTATTTCATTCATTCTAAAAATGTTTTTTTTCAATATTGGATTTTTTGCCAATATGAAGATATTTGACAACTCATTTAGCCGATTACCAATACCGATATTGCAGAGATCATCAATTCTCTTCTGTATTTGAATTAGCGTACAGTATTATTGTGATACTCTTATCACATTTGTTATGTAATATTCATTTCTTGTGCAAAATAAGAAAAATATTTAATATTTAAAACTACATATTTATTTACAACAATTGCTTTCAAACAAAATTCATACATAAAGATACATCCTACATAAAATTTTGATGATGCTCTCCCTGAGACAGTCATAACAATATCCACAACCTGGGCAAATTTGGCCAATTTCACAATTTACATTGAAAGTAAACCTAACCTCTGTTCACAGGGAACATGTGAAAAGTGCAACTGTACAGCAATTAAACCCAAATTAAATAAAAAGGTTTACTCTTTGTAAGCTACATGTAGCTACCTAATTTAGGCACATTTACTGTCAGACTGCTGCTTGAATTCAAATTTAACTTAAAACATGAGCCCAACATGTGTGCAGCAGCCCATTATTTTATCGGTTAATTATATCGTGCATATCGGAGTGTTGGCCGATATCCAATAGTTCATTTTTAAGCCAATATCGGCCGATACCGTGCTGATAATACCCTGCATCCCTACCACTAACCATTGTTTAAACAACATTTATTAATCTTATTTATTTATTTAGTTTCTTTCTTGTATTTGTCTGATAGCTTTAACTGATTTTCACTTTTGCTTTCTACCCTTACTTACTTTATTCATTTTACCTTGTTGTCAGTCAATTTTTGTTGTTTCCTGTCTCTGCTCTTTTGTGAAGTACTGGGCTGCATGCTTGTATGTATGAAAGGTGCTAAATAAATAAAGTTGAGTTGAGTATGGTGAGGGTTGTCAGTTCCATTCTCAACGACTTTAAAAGAGAGAACAAGCAACCATTATGTCAGAACAACCCTGCGTTTTCCCTGCCAAACTCAAATGTTTTGACACAAGATATTGCATACAGGTTTTTTTTAAAAGTATTTGTGTATAATTAAAGCTGGGGTTGGTAGTCAGATTTAGATACACTTTTTGTTAAACTGGTTAAAATGATCTTTATGTCCCGTTGGTAATAAATATATAATCTGTTCTGTTGGGTCCCAACATTTTAAACCAATCAAATCCCGTCCTGCCGTTCTGCCCGCCTCCTGCGCATACATATCCCCAGCGTGCACTCCGATTCCCCGTCTCCTGCCTCTGCTTCCCCTGCCTCTACTGACTGCCCCTCTCGCTCGAATCAGGGCTGTCCCCTCTGACCTGATGAGGTAGTTTGCTCAGGACTGTAGTCCGGATCAGAGTCTACCACAGGGGCTCTGACAAGCAAAAGAATAAATAGCATTTAGTAAGTCCTACAGAAAATGTAGATGTATTGTAGCGTCCGTCCAGACGCTGTAGGGATGATGAGCCGATTCGTGAACACATTGATCTTTAATAACCGGTCACTGTCGGCCGTGATCACGCCAACTAACAAAACAACAATCCATTTTTGAATGAATGAACTTCTCCTCTTGTCTCACCTCTCCCGATGCATTCACTAACTGTCAACACTGTAGGAATTAAGAGCATCTACACTGAACACATTTAACAAACAGTAGAGCTGTTACAGTATTATATGTAATATTACTTTTCTCCTGATATCGTGTCACCGGTACAACTGGATAATGCTAGCATGACAGTTGTGAGTACTAACAAAAGCCATGTTTGTTTGTCTTTTTAACTTTCACTATGATAATGTTTTGGTGAGGACCGGTTTTGAATCAGTCACCATCATATGGTCATGAATCAGCGGCGCTCGTGCATGTGAGCGGGGGCGTCATTTTGGAAGAGCTCCGAGGGGAAGGGGGGAGGGGTTAGACGGAGTCCTGAAGACATGCTAACTTCAAATTCATGCTAGTTTTCCGAGACTACCAACCCCAGCTTTAAACCTCTTCTAAGGGATGTGTTTGTGGTACTTAAACCTGCTTTATCATGACACCACCAACCTCCAGTATAATAAAGTCTAAGTTCAATATTTTCCATGCCAGTCGAGCATAGTCTGTCTTCCCCGTAAGAGCCTGAGTGAGTTTGTCAGGAATATAAGGCGGTATAATGCTGTGGGCATGTCTAGTCTTCAAAGATACAAAGACTACATACTATTTAGTAAGCAAGAAAGATTTAGTATGTCCAAATACATTATGTACAGAGAAGACCAGCCAGTATTCTTTTTTGACTATTCAAGTACACAGTCCTCTGCACAGCCAAAGAAATGCCAAATCAATTGGCACACAATAAGTGTTTTTGACAAGCTGAGAAAAAGGCACTTTTTTAATCTCAGAGGCAACCACTTTACTCAACAATATTAACATTTTGCATAACTAGCTGCTAGAAATGTATGAACGGGTTATCAAAATTCAAGGCACAATCTTGTGAATAAGTGAATAAGTAAAACGTCCCAACAGGATTAGGTTGTGGATGTTGGGATAAAATACAAACCAAAGCCAGCAACATCGCAATGAACATGGGCACTGTGTTTAATTCTTGGTCAATCCCACATATGCAATGAAAAACTGTCTTTTTAGATTCTGATGTAATCAAGAAGACTGTTATTGACATAATCCACCAAAGAGTAGTGGCTGAAAGTGTTGTGTCAAATAAACAAATAGTTTTTTTAAAAAAGCCTAAATTGCTGAGTCACTCTTTAAATGTAAAACAAAAAGCTTTAGCTACCGCACCAGCGATGAAATGACTGCATTTCTCAGCAAGCTCAGTCAAGTCTGGATGGATGCAAAATCAACAAAGGAAGTGTTTTTGGGGCACAAAACATCTTGTTAGATTAGTGTACTTCCACTCACTCTTCACACCTTTTCATTATGACTTCTCTGTATCAGTAATAAAACATTTCCTTACGGTTGTTTTCTCTCTTTTCCCCTTAACTATGTCCTCTCATCCTCAGATAAAAACACAGTCAGCAAAGGGGCCTGTGGGAGTTTGTGGGAAAACCAGCTCAATCTTTCATCTTCCCATCCTGGCCCTTTTTTCTCCCCTCTTTCCTCTCTCACTCCCCCGCCTCCTCTGGAGTTTCTGTCTCCTTTTCTGCTCCTCCTCCACCCTTTCTCTCTCTCCTCAAGCCACTTTCTCTCCATCTTTTGCTGTCTCCCTCCCACCAACTATCTCCAGGATTATCGATTTAGCGTAGGCTGTGATTGAGTCTCACTGGGTGTAATGCAGGCCCTAAGGTGTCTTCTGAATGGAGAGCATCATGAGTTATGGACTAACTATAGTCACTCTTCCACAACACCTGAATCACGGGCAGACACGGCATCTGCACACACCCACACACAAAACGCACGCACACACAAACAAACAACACATACGCACACAAATGGAGAAACTGCTGTCCCCAATGCAAACCAGCCCTTGCGTGTAAAAAATGGACACATGATCGATCATATTTAGTTTCATCAACACATACACACACGAGCACTGACATAATTAAATTTCATTTTTTGAGATGTAACTTGAGGGAATGCTTTAGCTCATTTGCATGCAGATAGAGCAAACAGCTTGACCTCTGACATTTTTGTGTTCATTTTCATTAAAATAAATCTGCATCGCACATAATGTCAAACAAAACATACTTTGAAAGTCACAAATCTGCTCAGAGCACCAATGGATCCACAAGAAACAGAACCTCAATGGTGCCAGTGATGGAAAAATGAAGCATTACTCACCATTATAATAGGAATAGACTGGATGTGTAGAGGCCGAACCATGATGAGGTGGTATCCTTGAAGTTATTGGTGCACTTCATCGCAGGTCTGGATTCTCTTCAGGTTCAGCAGCAGATAACAGGCCTTTCCAGTGTGAGCAATATCTGGTCCATGTTCTGTCAATATAATCGACAAAGTAAAAAATACAGTACATTTTTTAATCACATGTATTGAACTCTTTTTGATTAAAAAAATATATGAAGTAAAGGTTCCCTTTGTCTAAGCACAAAGCCTTTAGTTTGTCTTTTACTCATATTAATAGACAAGCACTTTATGATTGAGGAAGAGAAGAATGGCTGGCAGACAGCTACAGAATTTATGATGACTCAGTGACTCCTCATCAATGTATTTTAAGCTCATGTATGCAAATGTGCTCTCATTTTGTTTTTTATTAATTTATGCTTTTATTGTTGCCATTGTTATGCAAAAAATTCCTACAGAAGACAATAAAGTAACCCAAATGTTAACTTACAGTCCTGCGTGTATATTTACTTGAGAACTTTCTTGCAGTACAAGTACTTGTGCTTCAAGTTCCTTTTGACAGTACAGTCAAACTGTACTTCTGCATTTGGTTTCATTATTGTGCCTTTACTCTACTTTAGCAAAACCTGAAGACATAATGTGTGATGCATTCATGTAGGCCTATATTTTGAGGACATTCACAATAGACACCGAGTCAGTGACACGCAGAAAATAACCTGAAACAAACAACATCAACACTAGGCGTGTGTATATCATCCTTACTTGCACGTATTGGCTCATATTTACCTTTGAGCGCAGTTGATTATCCCAGCTGGCGCAGTTAGTGGCTCGGCTTGTCCCAACACAACACAACAAGCTATGGGGCTTAAACACTCACGCTCAGCAGTGACCGATATACATCTTTTGTACCTTTTATTTTCCACACTTTTTGCTCACTCACACCACTTTAAGGAGCTTCCGGTTACGTTCCATTACGTTGGGTTTTTTGGGGGGGGGGGGGGGGGGGGTTAAACATTTTATAATGATACATTTACAAACACTACAGACATGTGCTCAAACAATTACTTATACCAAAATAAAAAAAGCTAATACGTCAATCTTCACCAAGAAACTCATTAAGAAGGTCTACTGTTTTGTTACTTTTTTGTGCTATCAATCAATGTAAGAGTTCTTAAGTATAGTTTTAGTTCCTGTAAAAATAAAAAAACAGGGAAGTAGGGGATGCAGTTTTTCATTTAAAATTTGTGAATTTGAAATTTACCATACTGTACCAATACATTTACGATTAATTCTATGTCATTTTCAATATGTTTGAAATACATTATGACAGTCTTAAAATCAATTGTAAGATTATATGTAATTTTGCTCAACAAATATCCCGTCATTTGGGATGTTACATTACGTACATTAGGTTACTTTATCTTAAGTTAGCAATACCTCAATATCCATGTGCAATATTGTAAATTTTTCCATAATATATTTTCTTATTATATTCATCTACTACATGTGCACTCTAGCTTAGGCTAATATAACTTATTTCATGTCTTTAAAAGTACTTCTCTTTCTTTGTACAGATAGTATTTTTTTTTTTATTGAGAATTTTTGGAATTGTGTTTAGGTTTATATATTTATTGCCCTTACCGTCTTGTTGTGTCCTTACTGTCTTTTTGTTAAGTACCAGTGTTCCAATCACCACGTCAAATTCCTTGTGTGTGCGAGCTCACTTGGCAATAAATCCAGTTTTTTTCTCTTTTGTTATTGTGATCCTTTCCACATTTTTATTTCATTCATTCATTCATTCATTCATTCATTCATTTATTTGTTCATTCATTCATTCATTCATTCATAAGAATTGTATTTGCTCACTTCAGTGTTTGACAACACAACATATTCAATACACATCTTCGCAAAATAGAGTTTACAATGCCCAGCAAAATAGAGTATACATTGTCCATTAAACGTTATTATACTGACCAATGACACATGTAACCCACATAATTTAAAGGCCTTTCAACACAAGCACTTCAAGAATATGAAATTAAAGAGTATGGCAAGAGTGAGCTATCCCTTTCATGTAGGTACACGGTGACACAGTGCTACAGCTAGAGTGTCACTCTATCCATAACAATATGGTGAGAACTTCCAACAATCACTTAAGCACAGATGTTCTCTGTAAATTGGTGACGCTGACAGATTTTCTAAATGATTGCTCTCTCACATATTGCACTGTAAGTGAAGGGAAATTAAATTTCCTCTTGAATGGGTATCGTGCTTTGACAAAGACTAGTTTGAATCAAAAACTGTTTTGATTTGAAAAAGCAGCTAAGGTGGTCTGACTAATTCACTGGCACAGTCTAATATTCAATGACATGTCTTGATGTATAAGCCAAGGCTATCTAAGGAGACAGCGACATCATTCAAAACAAACAAAGTATTTCTCGTGTCAGCTTACCGAAGGCCAGATTTCTTTCTAAACATTAGAGATGCAGTAAATAGCAATGATAAAATGAAAAGATAGTTACTGCCTGTGCGAGCAAGTTTGCACCAAAAAGATGCAGATGACATTTTTAAATACAATTCTCAAATAGATAGGGTTTAGGCTATGTATTATCAAAGGTAGCATGGGCTTCCTGGTCCTGCTATGACTTCAATAGGATGCAACTGAAATAGCAGAATTCAGGGGGTCACTTTAACTGACCTGACTTCATCACACAACATACCCAACTACCAGGGACACTACATACGTATATTATTGATGATAGCCTTGAAGCCTATAATTGGCCTGCATAATTAGTTAAAAGGCATTCACTCTTGCATAAGCTGGATGTATTTGCTGCTGATGTCTCCAAATGCATGCCAGCTCTTATCTACGCATTAACCCTCCCCTCCTCTTCGAGCATCGTCTGTGCCCCAAAAAACAAGTCGCTCATTGTAATTCGGGAATCCTATTAGGATTGGCCCCAGAGTCGGCCTCTGCTTAGCAAATAAATAATGGTAATGATGATGATCCCTCATCTTGTCACTGGGGCTCTCCCCTGGGGGCCTCGCAGTGCAGGTGGAGGGAGCCTCTCCTGGCCTAATTGGTTCCAAGCCTGCAGCCTTCTCTCCAGCCTTTTCTCCCTCACTCTCTCTCCCTCTCTGTGCCTCAGGAGTCAGTCAGTAAACTTGTCATTCTCTTTATGTCTGTGCATGTGTCATCACCATCTTTAATTTATTGTTGCACAAGCATGAAATCACACAAATACGGCATCACTTTCTGACTCTGTGTGTCTCTGGTCTCCTTCTGCGCACACAGATGGATGGACAGACGAGCTGTAAACACACACACACAAACATTTACGTACTCCACTGTGGTAACAGGCTGGCAATATTTTGTGACTGTCTTCCCCCTGCAGTCTCTTTTTGGCAGTTGGTGTATATAAGCACCTTGAGCTGTTTAATAGCGCCAGACAGGACACTGTGTCTATCTCTTTACCTGTCAGTCTAATCCATAACCCTAACCTTAGCCTTGCACTGAGCCTATTTTCAGCCATCACCGAACCTCATTACATTTCCACTCAAAACAGCCACCCCTTTGCAACACACACACGGTTTAAAAGTATGAGCAATGGAGATTAATAATTGTACAATCAGATTAGATAATTGAATTGTGGCGCCTCAGTGAAAAATGGATGGAAATAAAAGAGGTGTTATCCTGCAACAGTTATTAAAAGAATCATGTCAGCGCTTTAATCTAACGCTTCAGAGGTTTTGGCAGGAAATATTAGATTTGATACACACTCACATTTTTACTCAACCACATGTCACAAAAACAAAGACAGACAGAGAGCAAAAGAGTAACACATTTCTAAAAATAAATCCAGTTCCTAAGCTTTGTAAAAAGGCCTAAAATGTTGTTTTGTTGCTTTGAGGAGTGAAAAAAAGAAGCAGCTTTGCAGTGGCCCCTAGAAGAGACTTTCAGAAATATTTCTTGAAAAATCAATAGCATCTCCACTAGGCAAAGAGGATCTCTAATATGGTTTTATGTTATTATTTTTCCTCACACATTGCTACATTTCTCCAGTGGTGGGAAGATGGATTTTCTCTTCGACCGGATGCTAAATGTGTTTCTGAATATGGCGGGTCAATGAGATGATGCAAAGCCTGCACTCTTAAAAACAGGGATGCCTCACTTTCACATCCATAAGTGCAGTTTGACACCTACTGCATTTGCATTACTCTTCAGAAATGTATAACTCCAAGCCAACATGTGCAGGAAAAGACTGGTAACACATTCATTTGTGTTATATATGTAAAGTATCAAGCTATATGTGGCCTCAGATGCATGAATTCAGGACAGAATCATAAAACTTAACTGTAATTCATCAATAAACTTAAAAACAGTTGGCATTGATGACCAGTTATTTTATACATCAATTAATTCAAAGGACAGAACATCACATGTCTGAAATATTAGCTCTGTTTTGATTTTTATCCATCAAATTTGTATCTGCAGCAGCTCCACACACTCATTTACATCAACAAAATAATTTAAACTAAAAAACATAATGTATTCCCCTCCTGTAGTGAGCCTGTGGTTATTTGGCTGTACAGACTGCACACCAGCTTTACTACTATTCACAGTAAACACACACTGGGTCCCTCTGGTGTGTGAAGTCAGTGCACTGTGCTTGCTTTCTCAATATCTGGTGCAACAGGGACCTCTGTTGGATAAAACTATATAACTATATAACTATATAACTATAACATGTTACAAGTTAGTCCATGCACAACATAATGTTATTCTAGATGCGCTGTTATCTGTTGCATTTTTTGTTTATTAACAAGAAGATCGTGAAGAACTGCTTTATAATGTTACTTTTCACTTAAATGATTGCCTAGTCTTTACCTGTTACTTCCTTTTTGTTCTGCAGCTTGCAGACTTTAAAAGAAACAAGGACACACAATGTATTCCTGTTTGTTTTGCAGGGATTATGGTGTATATTAAAAACGATTAACGCATTCTCTGAAGTCCTAGAATATTTTGATGCAAAAACCTGTTTGCTTTGAGAAATTTTAAAACATACTTCCTACCTAAATTTACATTTTTATCCGCTGAGCTGCTGTGTGTCCCATGTGGAACTTTTTGTCCGATTTACTGAAAAACTGACACCTTTGTCCTCTTTCAATCTTCAGGATGGTGTTTGGTTAAAAGATCTCCACCCAGTCACATAGGATTTGGTCATCTGTTGAATGCTTCTATGTCACTTGATTTTGTTCCCTGGATGCAGGAAACACTTTGTGCACAGGGCATAAAATATATCTTAACATGTTCACTTATAAGGTATGCTACAGAGCCCTGATTTCTTAACTTTTCAACATATTAAAGGTACCCAGAGGGTTTGTTATCACATTTCATCCACAGAAAGAGCGTGTATTTGTTGATGCTTTCTCTACTGAAAGGCCACCACAGAGGGGATTGTATCATATTTTGTCTATAGGGAAAGCACCCTATGAGGTACTTACAAATTTGCTCTCACATCGGGGACCTCCTTGGAAATAATAGACTGTATAAACAATGGACGTAGTATCTGTGATGTCACCCATCTGTTTCTGAGGAGCTGTTTTGAGGCCAATTATGTTGAACTCAACATAACTGCTTTCGAGCGAGTGTGACGTAAAGAGGCGGACTTTGAGCCTCCTAGCCAACAGCTACAGTGTTCCCGCCTGTCAATCAAGTCAGCTGAGACTCTCGTAATGGAAAACTCGTAATCATAATATCTTCGAAATTGCCGCGTTATGAAAAAATTCACCCCCCGTACAGTGTGTGCCAATCGAGAAATGAGCTATCCAGACTACACTCGTTTTTTGTACCAGGTTGTAAACATGTTTATTTCTGCTGTTAAAATTGGCTTTTTATAATTGGTGTGTATGTGGTTTCTGGTACTTCCACAGCCAGCCTCTAACAGACTCTTGATGAACTGCAGTTTGTAACAGTTCTGCATTGGCTTCAATTCCTCGCTGCTGGAGGTTGCAGCTTGTTGTAAATACAGCAATAATTAAAGCTCCAGGAGGAACTTTCTGTTTGTGTTGATTCTGGCACCTCCTGTGATCAAAACGGTACCCTATGTTGGTTTTATCCTGCACTTGTGAAAATCTCCTCCTGCTTTCTTTTAACATCGAAATACAAGACTCAGTGCGAATATTTGCACATGAAAAGTTAAAGAAGACGGTGGTCAGACACCTGCCACCTCATAGCAGTCCCGGACGTCAGAAACTACAATGTCTTCTTTGCTTTTATAGGTCAGAAAGAAGCATCATTGTTTATAACAGTCTGCTTAGAACAAGTTAAAATCTCCTCACAGGTGTTGAAGAAATCAAAATATTTTTCTTCATAACTTTGGTACATCTTATAATAAGTGTTATTACTTTGTCCTTTGCTTGTTTTGATCCTGAGCGGGTACATAAGACTCAAATATTTTCTGCAGTGTAATCACAACTTTGGCCTTTGAAGTGATGTCTGCAGTAGAAAGAAAATTATCTTGGGTTGAACAGATTCATTTCTCCAGCAACATGTCGTCACCCCCTCCATGCCATTTCTCTGTTGGAGATATATAGACATACACACACATAAATATAAGATCATCCACCCACAGACATCCACAAACATTTTGGTAACCCTCCTCCATCCTGCCTGTCTGGAGTGGCAGGGTCAAAAGATCAGCGATGACAACATGGCAGCTGTGATATCTTCCCCACAGTCTCTCAGTCCAGAGCGGCATGAAGTAGAGGCTGTTTCCCGGGAAGAAGTGACCCGTGTCTGAAGGGGTGCTCTGTTGTCCAATCAGACGACTGCTAGAGCCTGGCAGCGCTACCTGCCCGGGCTGCAGGGCTCCTTTCCTCTGACAGACAACAGAGGAGGAAGGAGGCATGGCCAGGAAACTCTTCATCTGCATCTGAAGGTGGATGCTGAGTGAAGAACGAGGGAGAACGATGATGAAACCAGGTCGACTGAGACATTAACAGAAACAAAATCTGACATGTTTTAAGTACAAAAATGAGCAGATTAAAGTATATAATGGTGATCGGATAGCAGAAAAGAAGGGTAAAAATATATGTAAAAATGAATATATCTGTGTCTAAGTGTGGTGTTTTTCAGACCTGTCTTTGTGCTTCTTTGGACATGCACATGCCATTCTCTGCATTCCTGATCTCTGAGCTGTCCTTCTGTGAAGCAGACCATCCTCATGCTGTTTTTAATTACGCTGCACTCAGGGTAGCTTCAGGAAATAGCTCTGCATCTTTTTGAAGTTCTGGAAATGCCTCAGTCTCATTTAAATCCTTCATTTGTTCTCCCTAAAATGTGGGGAAATGAAAGCATTCCTTCCCTCACTGAGAATGACGCTAATAATTGAGAGATAACAAATTCAAGACCTCTTCAAAGATCCTTCTCTTTTTATCTGTTTTATAACACTCTAGATACATGTGGTAGGTCTGTTTTATCACACACACTTGAATAATGTGATATTTCCCACTACTGTAATGAGTGATGGGAGGACCCAAACCCTGGAACATTATCTGACAAACTAAAAAATGCTGGGTTATTTTATCAAACCATATGCTGGGTTGAGCCAGACAGGTCATCTTTCTATTTCAAGAGAGTTTGGTCGTTTAAGAGTAGTTGCTATGTTAACTATTGGTTTAGCATCAGTGACTTTTATAACATTACAGTCTGTGGTTACAACCCAGCAGATCAAATCAAATTGATTAAGCTGTTTAGTCAGCTGTAAACTTTAGGCCCCTGAAGAAGCTGCATTCCTCACTGAGCATCATCATATCATAACATAATAACCTATGAATAACAACAACTCTAAATGTTTCCATTTGTTTTATTGCAAAACAGTACAAGTACATTCTGAAAATTTTGCCATTTAATGAACTATCTTTCTACAAAAACAGCTGTTGTATATTTTGCCATGCTGAGTCTCATATTGGGGCTGAATATTTTACTCTTTAAGCCCTGAAACCTGCTGCGAACACACCAAACACACAGGTTACCCATTCACCTGACACAGAGTGTAATGTTTACTGCAAGAGAACAGAGATTATAATAATGAAGAAGCTAAAGTTGACTATTATTGACCCCTCAGCTCCAGCATGAGTTTGCTAGCTGGACAGTATTGTATGCAGGGGTGTAATGCTAGTGTTAGTAGTTAGTGGATCATCTTATAGTGCTCTAAAAAGTCTTTACGAATCTCAACCGGATTATGCAAACAGCAAGTAATCTATTTTCTCACTTTGAGAAAAAAACTCCCGGAAAAAAAGCGCGGTTACTTTTATTGAAAAATTGCAGTTAACGTCTTCTCTGTAATTTTTTCAAGTTTCAAGTCACGGGCCGGATTGGAACCTCTGGCGGGCTGGTTTTGGCCCACGGGCCGCATGTTTGACACCCCTGGTCTTAAAGAAGAAAAGGCAAAAATGAACTTTGTCACACCTTTAAGTCATGATTATCCAAAATGTTTGACTGTGTATTCGTAGCTAACATTACTCTGTGTTTGAGCATCAAGCTAACGTTAGTTTATTGCAATGTTAGCTTCGTGTAAAGTTAGCTGTCCTTTAGCTGGCTAGCTAGCTAGCCAAAAACAACTAAAGAATGACCTGGTAACCTTTAATTCTTATTTTTCTTTAGCTTTTAACATATACTTTTAATATTTGTTCATTTTTTTCTTATTATTTAAACTGGATTATACTGGTTTTGTACCTCCTGCAGACTGAGGTGATGAAATCAAACAAATTGGCATGTTTATCCCATGTTTGTAACATAAGCTAGTAGAAACTTAGAACAGACCTGCAATAAATGCAAACATCCCTCATCATCAGATTCTGACTGCCTCAAAATAGATAAATATTTCTTAAAAATTATATAATTGGTGAAAGTCCCCTGTGTGCTGTTCAGTCACTTGGACGATGGATATACTTGTATGAAAAACAATGTCTGCATTTTTGCATCTTAAATGAGTGATGCTCAGTTGGTGAGGTTTTGTCAAACAAATCTTTTTATTATCTTATTTTACAAATGTCTATCCATTCACAATGTGTAAATAAATCACAACATATTTTGTAGACAGGCTTTATAAGTGTGAGGTTTACAAACTTACAAAGTTGGAAACTTGTGGAAATTAACATTTCAAGATGACAGTGTTATTGGTGTTTTGGACCTAGAGAAAGTGTGCCAACTACAGGCAAGGAATCTGAGATGGAACTGGCCAGAGGAGGGCGACACCTGCTGGTTCTCTTCAGATCTCCTGCAGCAAATTGGCGGGGAAAAAGCCAAGCTTTCGACCCGTACTGACCTTCAGGTAGCCGTTCACCTCCTCTCCCTTCTTCACCACAATCTGAGGAGAGACAACAAAATAAACATTCTTAGCCGGAAAGTCTCTGAATGTCTTTTAAAGCTGTTGTCTTTGTTTTCCTTAATTCACTCCTGCACAGTTTTGATTGTATTTGCATGGTAGGCTGGAAACGACATATCTATTGAGAGCAACAGCAACATTTGAGAGAGAGCAGTGACAGATTTATAAATGCAGAACAAGTCTGACTCTAAGCATAAACATAAATGTGCCCAAAGACAGGAAACAGAGGAACTGGCAAGCTCAATTTCAAAACTTTTGTCGTACTTTTCTCTTTAAAAAAAACGTCAGCAGGATTAAAGCCAAATTAATTGAATGTGGTCATAACCTTAAAATGTATTTCCCTGTTATCTGAGTAACTTGATGATATCTGTAACATGTTCCATTAGGTTGAGCTTCAGTCTTTAGAGGGATTTCGCAACATTTCATATTTCAGGTGTCCAATTAGTGTTACTTTTTAGTTGGCCTTAATCGTATCAAACCAGTGAAGTGTATTTCAAAGTTCTCAAAGTTTGCGCCCACAATCTAACACATAACCCCTCTGAGCCACGTTGAATAGAACTGGATAATTTCTAGCTTTTACACCATGATTGAGAGATTCCAATATACAGACGATAATTAGGACACTGTAGCAACGACGTATGCCACTGGCGAGTTTCCATGTCTCCACAGCTGTGAGGTTACACAACAAGTTTAAGTGTTAGCAACAAACATAAATCAAAGGAACTACTACATCTGTCTCTTCATGTCAACACGACACATGGTTGTGTTTTTGTGTTTATGGAGCTGTGTACATTTGAGTCCTCAACAGCTGTCATGTTACCTCACATGATGAGTGTATTCACATGAATACTTTACCACATCATGTTTAAGCTCATCTGAGAGCTAATCTGAAGTTTCATATATACTGTACATGTTTCTGTAAATGGCATGATCATATCTAAGTTGCTTGATAAATTGGTATTGATTATATTTCCACTGTTTGAAATGTAACATCTTTCACATAATGAGGGAAATAAGTGTGCTTTCATGAAATTCAATTCTTGGTCAAGTTAGACTGCTTGAAACACGCATGAACATATTCCCAATGGCAAACACTAACAATATAACAACATCATGTAAATAATAATGATAGTTCAGTTAGAGAAAAAGTAAAACCTACAACAGAAAATCACAAAGTGACGTTTTACTGCATAAAACAACTTTCTCCAACTACTAATTCTGACGACACAAACACTGAGTGCAAATAATAAGATGTTTACAACATAAAGAAAAAGCTCCCCAAAGCACTCATTGAGTCCAAAGCATGATGGGAACAGCCATGATGGGCCGTCGCTGCATATAAAGTAAACAATAGATGTGTGTTGTAGCCATAGACTGTAGCTAGGTTTCTATAACAGTGTGGATCAAATGTCCTCACAGCCATAGAAAGATACGCAGGTACACAAATAGATGTCAAGCTCTCAGTCTTTTAGTTTTGATGTTTGGCCTTGACTCGTAAGAACAACAGGGATTTGGTTTATTACTAAAGGAGGCATCTTTGTGTAGTTATATAATAATGTCTTTTTATATTCACAGAGATCCATCTTTGTGTGTGTGTGTGTGTGTGTGTGTGTGTGTGTGTGTGTGTGTGTGTGTGTGTGTGTGTGTGTGTGTGTGTGTGTGTGTGTGTGTGTGTATAAACCTGGTCTTTCTTCAGAGTGATTTGACCCATCTCTCTGTTGCCCACAAAGGAGCGAGTCACCTTGTAGACCCTCTCTCCTGCTCTCACTCTGATGATGTAGTTGGCAGGTATGAAGCCTGTTCTCTCTCCGATCTTCCCCTGCATGGTGGAGAGAAAAAGCTTCTGAAGTAAAGCTGTTAGACACGATCATACTGTCCAGTGTGAGGGAATCATTTCTGTTTGCTTGAGTTTGGTTCTTGTTTTTGTTTACTTGAGTTGGTTCTGGTTCTGTTTGCTTCCATTGGTTCTGGTTCTGTTTGCTTGAGTTTGGTTCTGGTTCTGTTTACTTGAGTTGGTTCTTGTTCTGGTTCAGTTTGCTTGAATTGGTTCTGGTTCTGTTTGCTTGAGTTTGGTTCTGGTTCTGTTTGCTTGAGTTTGGTTCTGGTTCTGTTTGCTTGAGTTTGGTTCTGGTTCTGTTTGCTTGAGTTTAGTTCTGGTTCTGTTCTGTGGATATGTTTGCAGTTTTTTGTTAATTTTGTACAAAAAAAAGTTAAGGTAAAATATACGACTACAAAAGATCCTAAATTAAGAGCTGTTTGGGAGTTGAAAGAGCCAGCTCTCTGAAAAGAGCCGGACTTCCCATCACTACTAACCCTAATCACTACTAACCCTAACCCTAACCCTAATCATAACCCTAACCCTAATCATAACCCTAACCCTATTTGAGCAGGTAATGATAAATAGTAAATGGTAAATGGACTTGTACACATATATCTCTTTTCCAGTCTTCTGACCACTCAAAGCTCTTTTACATTATTTGAACACCCAATGATGGTAGAGGCTGCTATAGTAAGGGACCATCAGTATTAGCTAATCTTATTCTAGACATTCATGCACCGCTGAACAACTGAGGGAGCAGTTTGGGGTTCAGTGTCTTGCCCAAGGACACTTCGGCATGTGACTGCAGGAGCTGAGATCGAATAGAGACAAGCTGTCAGCCATTAGAACAGTGAGGGACAAGTGGGTAGAGCAACTTCCACTACTCTATAACCCAGGCCCTAATGTCACAGTGGATGAAAGGCTAGAGGCATTCAGAGGTTCCTTCCATTTTAGGCAATATATACCTTTCAAGCCAGCTAAATACAGCATCAAAATCTGGGCAGCATGTGACAGAAGAGGTGTCTCCTGTTAATTTATCAACATCACTTCATAAAAAAAAAATGAAATAAACAAAAATCTATGTCATTCAAAACTATTGTATATTTAGGTCTTTCGAATGTAAATTAAAAAAAGGTTTAACTTGAAATTTAATAAAAAAACAAGTGAGTTATCCTCATTGAACCATGATCTTTGAGGATTAAAGAACACCATTGCAGTAAATATTGATTTAAATGGTTAGTAATGGAGTTAATAATGAGATTAAAAAAAAGTTTATTGGGAGTTTTTGGAGTTCTGACACTTCTGGATAATTAAACATGCCCCAGGTGAAGTCGATCCATGAGCATTATTGCTGTCCCTAAGAAACGAACATAACAGTAGGGTTAACATATCCAGGACTCACCCTCCACCATTCTTCATTGGAGTCGTCTATCACTGTGATGCGATCACCAGCACTTTAAAACAGACAGGTTACGAGTACTATGAGAGGAAAGTCAAATATTCATAGATAATAGTTACATAATGAAGAGTATTTGATGCTGGTGAGGCAGAGAGCTTAAAATGAGACACCAGTGCAGGTATGTAGTGACTTACTGAACGTCCAGATCATCCTTCTCTATGGCTTTGAAGCGATACAGAGCCAGGTAGTAATGAGACTGACTGAACACACCAATCTTCCCCGGCTGGACCTTTTTACTCTGATAAACAAGAAGAGTTACAGTTACTCATTGAGAGTTTTTTCATCTCATTTTAAAACACTTTCATATTCAGATGAAAACTTTTTTATCTTCATCTCTGACCTTGTCATCAGCTGGAGCCTTTTCTCCTTTCTTGTCTCCTTCTGTGTTCACTAGCACACATAACAATAAAAAAGAGTCAAGCAAACATAAAACAAATAGACAATTATTACATATCATAATAGACGTAAAGCACATTTTTAGGACAGTCCAACAGTGATGTGGTCAGACATGGTAGGACAAAACAATCAATAATAAAACCAGCTCTTCAAAAATGCCTCTTTATGTGATCACCACCTTTCCTGAGTTCATCATACACGCACCTGCTTCATCTCCTTCATCCTCTTGTTTAGGCTGTGACTCATCTTCATCCATCATCATAATCATCTGAAGATAAGAAGAGAAACAACTAAGTAATAAGCCTTTACAACCAAAAACTGCCCTTAGACAGACAAAAAAAGTAAATACAAAGAGCAGACATGAAGAGGACAAAATGGAAAGATTAAGTAAACCGAAAATGTTAAACTAGCCGACATCATGACTTAAAGTTGACCTAAAGTCATTGTTAGAGTTTCACAAACTCTGCACTCTGGCTCTAAAGGTTGGGAGTTATTACATATTGAAACACACAACAACTTTTAACCATGATAAAAATCCATCATGTGAAGAAATACAGCAGCTTGATGCAGTTTGAGGCATTTCTGTTGTATTCACACTCACATTCTTCTTGTCCTCTGAACCTTTTTTCCGCTCCTTGTTTGCCATGATGACACCAATACGCAGAGTTTCAAACACAGGGTCTGTGCGGTTTGACTGAGCTGACAATCAAGCATGATGACAAACATGATCAGTACTAACATGGTTCTAACAAGAGGATTTTAAATCTGATCAACTTTTTTGTGTAAGTGATCCAAAAAATATTAACTGATACTAGTTATACTTTTCTGGATTTGTCACGCTTGCTTTTGGGAACATATTGAACAATCACTCTTTTTATCTTAAGTTGTGTTGGGATATTAAAATATTATGAATCGATCACTCAATAATGTTGATTCAACTACCAAAAAATCTCTTTCAGCTTAGAACTTTTGTAAAAGGAACTAGAAAATGGGTTGTAATGAAAAGCAGACAGTGATGTTTGGATTAACATTCCCAAATCTAAAGTGTTGGTAACATATGTGCTTTCATGGCAAGGTTAAAGCTGAAACTTCACACTGAGCTAGGGAAAAGTTGTACAGACAGGTGTATAAATACAAAAATAACTGCCAAGGATGATGATGAAGAATGCTTAATTGTTCATTTTGCTTGATCTTTCTCTTTATATTGAAGATTGAAGACGATATGGACTCACAGAAAGGCAGCAGCTGTGAGACTGTGGCGTTCTGCTGACTGCTGTAGAGAGGAGAACTGTACGCTCTTCTGAATCCTGGAGGCTATAAGACGACATGCAGAAGTAATATCTTTAAAAAAAAAAACATTACTTGCAGACCATTTTTAGGTTGAACTTCGTAACATGAAGCTTACAATTTTGCCAAAACACTTCTGGAACTCCACGTAGGACTGACACTGGTGGTGGATGCTGGTTTTGCAGTTCTTACATCTCAATGCAAACTTATTGTTCACTGAGGAGACAATAGTTCAAAATGGAATCAGGAAAAATGTTATTGAGATGCATGAAATCTACTTATCAGTCACTCAGGAAACACATGAAGGGAGGGTGGACTTACACACTATCATGCGTGCGCAGACGTCACAGAATTTAGGTTTCTTGCAGTAGTGGTCCTTGAACTTGTGAGGTCTGTCGTTGACTGGTTTGATGGGTTCTGGAGGCGGAGCTTCCTCTCTCTCTTCCTCCTCTACATCCTCATCGTAGATAAAATACAACTGGAGAAAGGTGAAAAGGAAGCTCCACTGTTTAATATAGAAATGAGGAATATATGTTTTCAGTAATTAAACGCTGAGGGGTAAAAATATATATTTTTTTAGGAAACATAATTAGCTTGGTGTTTTTCTGCTTGTACAGCAAAGTCTGAATGAAATAAAATAAATACCCATTTCCTGCAGGTATTTACTGCAATTATGCCAAATAATAATAATAATAATGATAATATATATATATATTTATTTATTTTTACAGTCAATGTATATTTACAGATGCAGTCATTGGCATCTTCATCAAGTATCTACAACAAAGCTAGGACTTTGTTTTCCTTGTTGCAATACTTTAGGAAGAGTCAGATTAAATATATCAAGACTTAGAGCTCCTGTAAGGAACTTTCAGTTTGTATCATAGACTGTATAAATAATGGACATAGTATACGTGACGTCACCCATCTGTTTCTGAGGCGCTGTTTTGAGGCCAATCAGCGGCGGCAGCCATACTGGAAATGTTGAACTCAACATAAGTGCTGTCGAGCAAGTAAAGAGGCGGACTTTGAGCCTCCTCGCCAACAGTGTTCCAGCCTGTCAATCAAAGTCAACTTTGCCTCTCGTAATGGAAGACTCGTAATCATAATATCTTCTGCTGCGTTATGAAAAAATTCAGCCCCCGTACAGTTTGTGCCGATTGAGAAATGAGCTCTCCAGACTACACTCGTTTTTTGTACCAGGCTGTAAACATGTTTATTTCTGCTGTAAAGATCGGCTTTTTTTAAATTTGTGTGTATGTGGCTTCCGGTACTTCCGGAGCGAGCCTTAAGTGGATCCTCGATTGACTGCAGTTTTAACACTTCTGCATTGGCCTCAATTCTTGCGGCCAGAGGTTGCCGCTTGGTTTGCATACATTTTGAGGCCCCCCTGTGGATAAAGCAAAGTTCTTCTGCCTGATTTTGTCCTGTGCATGTGTCAGCAGTGTTTGTAACAAAGACATTTAATCAGTCAAACGTGTCACTCTCTGTGAATCCTGCTCTGAAAAATGTTTAAAAAATATATTCTAAAAAAAAAGTCTCTTTCAGCATTGTGAAGTTATTAGCTTCACATGACACCTACCCCTGCAAATGGGTTTACATATAAAAAATGACTAAACAGAAATATCGTTGTCAGTCATAATGAAGCATCAATACTAAATTTATCTTGTTCCATAACCTGCTCATAACAACTCCTCACAGGAGCTTTTGGGGTCTAGAGGGTTGAGCTAAGAAGCCCCAGTATCCTGCACCAACCACAGCCTGACAGATTTATATAACAATGGTTCTATAAATACTGATATTATGAAACCTACAGTCTGAGTCATATCCAGTCTGTCTGTAACATGTCAGCCACAGGAACATTCATGAAAAATGACATCAAACACATAAGTGTCCAGACTGATTTATGTCTTAATGGTAATTTAGTTAGATTTCATTCAAAGATCAAGTTTATTCTGCTTGATGCCTAGAGTTATTTTAGCTGTTTTCATACACACAAACAGACATTCAAATACACACTCACACATTCACATGCCAACACACACAAAAAACCCAGGTGGGATTGTCTGAAAGGGTTCAGATCTTAAAATAGACAACAGTGGAGACCAACAGAATTCCCATCTGAATGTAACAAAGCCTGACACTGCTGCTCCTAAATATACCACTGTCTAGTCAAACAGCCATAAGGATGCCACACAAACACACAAATACACATACACACAAAGACACAAACAGACACAAACACAAACACACAAACACACACACACACACACACACACACACACACACACACACACACACACACACACACACTGGGGACGCCTGACAGACTGAACTGGGTGTGACTCTCACTCACAGGCCGGATTAGAGGTGTGCTGTGTCCGTCAGACTGTGGATTAACACTACAATAACTGATAATCCTGCGGACAGTTCACACACAGCACAGCAGCTTCACCCTGTGACTCTACTTAGTGCTAAGGAGTCACAAACAGACACACCACTCAGCCTCAGTGCCTCAGTCTGCTGCAAGTTTACTCTTTCAAACACTCTTTGACTGACAATAAGTGATGGGAGATCCGAGTATGCACCTTGCTCTAGGTATTACAGCACATGAAAGGAAAATATGCCAAACCAAACCCAATTAGATATGATAAAAGGTCCTTCCTTATGACTATTCAGATAGTCTTGGTTTAATATGAGGTCATTTTTTTTTTAAATCATCAGTAGCACCAAAATGGAGATGTAAACAATACATTATCTCTTGATAATTCAGAAATGAAGGACAACAGTAGATTATCATCAGTTTCCAGAGATCAGACTGGAAGGTGCGATATTTAGGAATTTTGAGGTAATCATAAGTTCATGATTATCACACAGCTGTTAAATTAAACTGTGCTTCAAACTGCAGTTCCTCTGGTGTCCACTTAAAGAAGAACTCACATACACATTAATTAAAAATGTTGACAGCCAGGTTAAAAAAAAAACAATTTTGGTCTGAATAACTGAAACACTGTTTGCACATACTGAACAGGAATGTTTCTATAATTCATCAGTTTAGAAGACAAAGAGTTTTGCATAATTAGAGGCACGACATATTTGGCTGACAGGTGGGCACACTATGGCTGTTAGCCAGGAGGCTAATGATCCACTTCAACACCACCTCTTTGTGTTTTGCTAAGACTGTCAATAGTAAGGTGGATTCATCTGCAATATTGCAGCAGACTAGCATTGATAGGCCCCAAAATCTGCTTAATTTAGTATATATAATAATAATTCAGGCTTATGCTCAGTATGTTTCACTTGTAAACAGCTGAGTGTATGCTACATGGTGAGCACTGGTTATTGGATATCTCACCGTGTTGTCCTCCTCTTTCACCACATTATCAGGGAGGGGCGGGTTGTCGTGAATATCCACCGAGTCCTTGTCATCCGTCCTGTCATCATTGGAGAGCAAATGTCACATGGAGATGCAAATGTTGAAATGTGAACGAACTATAGTAAGATTAGACTGTGGTTACTCTACCATATGAAACTTTTAAATCAGTAAACCTGGCCTTAAAATGTACAAAAACTTTCATTGACATTTTACTGTATTATTTTTACTAGTGATTAACACGAGGAAACAACTTCAAGTACACTTTATACAGCCTTTAGCCCTGTACTGAACTTACGAGTCATAATGAGCCATGTTGAGGTTTAGTTCCTCTGGGTACTCCGTTTGGACCCACAGATGGCACTGTGGACAGAAAACACATGAGCATCACTTCTGCTGCCTCAATGGTTAAATGAAAAAAATATTCTGGATGTCAATTCAGGCCAAAACTATGAACTGACCACTGACTCTTCTTCCCCATAAATTGATGCTGTTCCTCAGAAGGGGTCCCAGCAGCCTCAGAGTCCTGTTATCCAGCTCTTACATGCTCAACTTTCCAAATGAGGCTCCAACAGGTGGGACAGAGGGATAAGTAATGCCAGCAGACCCACCCGGGCCCAGCCCTGGCTCTGAATGTGTATAGTGAGTGTGTGTGTTTGTGTGTGTGTGTCCATGTGACTGTTTGGGACAGCTGAGCACTTTAAAAGCTGAGGAGCTCTCCCAGCTGATGGGCAGAAAAAAACAGAGGGCTCAGCTCATCAAAGCATTGGTTTGACATACATAACAAAAACACCTCAATCAACCTCGATGATGAGTTGCATCCAAAATAAACAAGAAAATAACCAGTTTTAACCGGTAATCAATAATCTATAAACTCTGAAGTTATACTGAGTGTTAACATATAATAATAATTATAATAACTGATATTTATATAGCGCCTTTCAAGAAACCCAAGTTTGCTTCACAGGGTCAGGTAGGGGGCCTCGGGGGTAGGTGGGGATATCTAATGGGGAAAGGCCTTGAGGAAAAGGTGCGTTTTGACTGCTTTCTTAAAAGTGTCCAGGGTTAGGGCGCTGCGAATGTGGGGAGGAAGAGAGTTCCACAGAGTGGGGGCTGCCACACTGAATGCTCTGTCCCCAAAGGTCCGCAGCTTAATCCGGGGGATGGAGAGGAGGCCCAGGTCCAAAGACCTTAGGTTCCGGGATGGAATGTGTTGGTGGAGGAGGTTAGCCAGGTATTGCTTATAGGTGATGCGATACTTTACAGGGAGCCAGTGGAGGTGAATGAGAGTGGCGGTGATGTGCTTCCAGGGCTTTGGGCACAATGTCAGAAAATGTGGCTTGATTCGGATTATAAAAAACAGTAAGGACAGACCAAAAACTGGAAATGAGATTAGGTTTTGAGATGAGCAGATCCCGATGGGAAGTGGCGGCTCTTTTTTTTTTAACCCTGTTTGGATATTCAGGGAATTAATGTTTTTTTTGCCACAGTGTCAACAGGCAGGTGCAATGTGCCAGACTCCTTTCTGTGGCTAAATTTGATATGGTGTTGTTTTTGCTGTTGAGAATAAGTCCCTGTGGTTATCAGGTTTAACCAATCAGAATCTAGTGTTTAATGCAGACGGGTAATAAATCTTAATGTTTTGATCTTCACTGTGAACATGACATAAAAGGAAAAAGAGTGCCATGTGAATATGATGGATTGTTGGGTGTGGCAGTCATGATTTTGAATCATAATTTGAACGCTATGCTGAAAAATTAAACATGTATGAAAAGCCTTCATTATCAATCAGCAATCAGCGATTTTTGTTTGTTTTGTTTTGTTGCTTTCCTTTGCTTTTTTGGCACTGTTTTATTTTGCTATTCTATTGTATAATAAATTTTCTTGTAAAGTGCCACAGAGAAACTTTGAAAGTGTTTTTATAAATAAAATGTATTATTATTATTATTTTTATTATATAATCACTTTACTCAAAAAGTGAAACAAAATGACAAGGTGTATGTGTGTGTGTGTGTGTGTGTGTGTGTGTGTGTGTGTGTGTGTGTGTGTGTGTGTGTGTGTGTGTGTGTGTGTGTGCTCGGAATGTGATTTTGTGCCAAACACCAGAATGTATTTCTGCTGTGATGTCAACACCATGATCACAGATAGAGCAGCTCATTAATTGGATCTTGGACTCAGAGCTCAGATCTGATCACATTTCATCCCTCAGATGAAAACTTTTCACTTTGACTTGACTCAGTAAAGCCAATCAGAGAGAAAAATTTCAGTCAGAAAGGAGAAAGTAAATCTGAAGATGTCCCAACACAGAGAGGTAAATATCAGCGCTCCATGTTCATTTAATTGCATGTTTTATTACACAATGCTCTTGAGATGTTTTAAACACTATGTTGGTTTAACCTCATTTAATTTACATTTTAGATCTATTTAAGGAAACAATGTAAAATGTTATGCTTAAATTCAACAGAAATGTATAAAGTTCAGAAAAATATTTAGACGATTGTGTGATAATTTGACTTAATTTAACTAGTTTGTTAATATCTTATAGCCTATAGAGATAGTTATATACTTTATAGATGTTATGGCCAGTAAAGGCCTCATTGTATTATATCACCTAAAGGTGTACCGTAAGAAGGTCAACTGAGCACTTGAAAAAAACAACCTCCTCAACCTCCTCAGTGACTTCTATGATAGCCAACCAGCTTGTCTCAGAGATCCTTGAGCACTCTGCAGCCAATACAGACGAGTTGAGGCAGAACATCTCCAGGTGGGAGGCCGAGGAGCACTCTGATTCAGAGGCCAAGCTAGACAAAAAGTTGGAGCAGCACTTACATTCATTTTTCGACCTCCGGCGAGTGTTTGCTGAACACGAAGGAGAGACATCTAAAACCACAGAGGAAGACATGGTCGCTGAGACGGAGGAGAGACCAGGACAGTCAAAACAAACAGAACTTGAATCTCCAAGCAAAAATAAGCCAGTGAAACATAGATTCATGAACCTCAAGAGGATGAAGACTGCATTGAAGAGCATCTTCAGTAGCAAACAAAAGAATGTGGATTTAGAAGAATCGGTGGAGTCTGATGAAAGCACAGAAGCAGAGGTGATTGAACCAAAAAGTTGTTCTCCAATACTTAAAGAAGATGTCACCATGCAGGGGATTTAAAGTGCTTACTCATCTTGGTCCCTTTGCCAGGGTTCCCACGCGTCCTGGAAAACCTGGAAAACAGTTGACCAGTTTTCCAGTACTGGAAAAAACCTGGAAAATGGGAGAAAAAGTCAAATGTCCTGGAAAATCACATATAGTCCTGGAAAATTATTCCAACATGGCTGCATGCGACCTGACCCTATTAACATAACACATCCCCATTCATTGAAAGTTGAGTGCACGCTGTGCTGGAAAAGACAGGCAACTTTTTTCACATCTTTTCCCATTCACTTCATAATCATGCATTCACAGAAAACGGGGGTATATTGTCTAGTGTTATGGTACATTAACCTTGTAGAGTGCTCTATTGATTCAAAGAGTCTTATATTTAAGTTATAGTGTAACCAGTGGAGTCGGGCAGAGAGCTTGGGGGTCTGTGCCTCACAACTTTCTCTGCAGGCTGAGAGCTCAATTACCGTACTCTAGCTCAGTTGTTCCCAAAGTCGGGGTCCTGGGACCCCTGGGGGTCCGTGAACCATAGTGTGGGGGTCTGTGAAACAATTTGAATACATTTCTAATAAATGATAAAATTGTGCTGTGTCATTACAAAACAGCATTTACACCATTGTTATGATACCATTTGGTGGCTGAAGGGATATGTGAGTCTTGCTCCTGTTAATTTTCTGAAAGCGTTTAAGATCAATTACATGAAAAGTATAAATGCTGTCATGTTGAGTCAACAAGGAATGAAATGACCCTCTGTTTTAAAGTATACAAGAGGGATTTACTTGACATTGATACGTTTTACAATACAAATAGTTCCAAGGGAAACGAAGAGTGCAAATGGTAATAAGCATGTTCTTTAGTGATGGGAAGTTCAGCTCTTTTCAGAGAGACGGCTCTTTTAACTCCCGAACGACTCTTAATTCAGGATCTTCTGTAGCCGTATGTTTTACCTTAACTTTGAAAAAAATAATGGTTTGAGATGGTATGAGAAGCCTTATAATTGACTAATTTGGTGCATTTATTCTGTTACAAAATCATTCTTACCCTAACCCCAGGGTTAGAGTAAGGGTAAGGATTAGGGTTAGGGTTAGGGTTAGGGTTAGGATTAGGGTTAGGGTTAGGGTTGTGATTAGGGTTATGGTTAGGGTTAGGATTAGGGTTAGGATTAGGGTTAAGATTAGGGTTAGGGTTAGGATTGGGCTTAGGGTTATGATTAGGGTTAGGATTAGGGTTAGGGTTAGGGTTAGGATTAGGGTTAGGGTTAGGATTAGGGTTAAGATTAGGGTTAGGGTTAGGGTTAGGATTAGGGTTAGGATAAGGGGTTAGGGTCAGGGTTAGGATTGGGGTTAGGGTTAGGGTTAGGGTTAGGGTTATGATTAGGGTTAGGATGAGGGTTAGGGTTAGGGTTATGATTAGGGTTAGGATTAGGGTTAGGGTTAGGATTAGGGTTAGGGTTAGAATTAGGGTTAGGATTAGGGTTAGGGTTAGGATTAGGGTTATGATTAGGGTTATGATTAGGGTTAGGGTTAGGGTTATGATTAGGGTTAGGGTTAGGGTTATGATTAGGGTTAGGATTAGGGTTAGGGTTTGGATTAGGGTTAAGGTTAGGATTAGGGTTAGGATTAGGATTAGGGTTAGGGTTAGGGTTAGGGTTATGATTAGGGTTATAATTAGGGTTAGGGTTAGGATTAGGGTTAGGGTAAGGGTTAGGATTAGGGTTAGGGTTAGGGCTATGATTAGGGTTAGGATTAGGGTTAGGGTTAGGATTAGGATTAGGGTTAGGGTTAGGATTAGGGTTAGGAATAGGGTTAGGTTTAGGATTAGGGTTAGGGTTAGGAATAGGGTTAGGGTTAGGATTAGGGTTAGGGTTAAGGTTAGGATTAGGGTTAGGATTAGGGGTAGGGTTAGGGTTATGATTAGGGTTAGGGTTAGGATTAGGGTTAGGATTAGGGTTAGGGTTAGGTTTAGGGTTAGGATTAGGGTTAGGGTTAGGCTTAGGGTTAGGATTAGGGTTAGGGTTAGGGTTATGATTAGGGTTAGGGTTAGGGCTAGGGTTAGGATTAGGGTTAGGATTAGGGTTAGGCTTAGGGTTAGGATTAGGGTTAGGATTAGGGTTAGGGTTAGGATTAGGGTTAGGGTTAGGCTTAGGGTTAGGATTAGGGTTAGGGTTATGATTAGGGTTAGGGCTAGGGTTAGGATTAGGGTTAGGATTAGGGTTAGGGTTAGGATTAGGGTTAGGGTTAGGATTAGGGTTAGGGTTAGGGTTAGGGTTAGGGTTAGGGTTAGGGTTAGGATTAGGGTTAGTATTAGGGTTAGGATTAGGGTTAGGGTTAGGGTTATGATTAGGGTTAGGATTAGGATTAGGGTTAGGGTTAGGGTTATGTTTAGGGTTAGGGTTAGGTTTATGAATAGGGTTAGGGTTAGGATCAGGGTTAGGGTTAGGGTTAGGATTAGGGTTTGGATTAGGGTTAGGGTTAGGGTTAGGGTTAGGGTTAGGGTAAGGGTTAGGATTAGGGTTAGGATTAGGGTTAGGGTTAGGGTTAGGATTAGGGTTAGGGTTAGGGTTATGATTAGGGTTAGGATTAGGGTTAGGGTTAGGGTTATGATTAGGGTTAGGATTAGGGTTAGAGTTTCGATTAGGGTTAAGGTTAGGGTTAGGGTTAGGGTTATGATTAGGGTTAGGATTAGGGTTAGAGTTTCGATTAGGGTTAAGGTTAGGATTAGGGTTAGGGTTATTAGGGTTAGGGTTATGAGGGTAAGGGTAAGAACCAGAACTAAATTTAAGCAAACAGAACCAGAACCAAACTCAAGCAATCCCAACCAGAACCGAACCAGAACCGAACCGGAACCGGAACCAAGCAAACAGAACCGGAACCAAACTCAAGCAAACTGAACCAGAACAGAACCAGCACCAAACAGACCCGTACCAGAACATAACCAGAACCAGAACCGTACCAGAACCGTACCGGAACCAAGCAAACAGAACCTGAACCAAACTCAAGCAAACCCAACCAGAACCAAACCAGACCCGAACCAGAACCGTCCAAACTGAACCAGAACCGAAACCAGAACCGAACCGTACCAGAACCGAACCAGAACCAAACCAGAACCGAACCGAACCAGAACCGAACCAGAACTTAACCAGAACCCAACCCAACCCAACCGAACCAGAACCGAACCAGAACCAGAACCAGAACCGAACCAGAATCAGAACCAGAACCAAACCGAACCAGATCCAGAACCGAACCCAAGCAAACAGGACCAGAGCCGAACCAGAACCGAACCAGAACCGAACCGAACCAGAACCGAACCAGAACCGAACCCAACCGAACCAGAACCAGAACCGAACCAGAACCAGAACCAAACCCAAGCAAACAGAACCAGAACAAAACTTAAGGAAACAGAACCAGAACAAAACTTAAGGAAACAGAACCAGAACCAAACTCAAGCAAACAGAACCAGAACCAGAACTAAACTTGAGAAAAAACAGAACCAGAACCAAACTCAATCAAACAGAACCAGAACCAGAACCACACTGGAGCAAGCAGAACCAGAACCAAACTGGAGCAAACAGAACCAGAACCAAACTGGAGCAAACATTAATAATGTCCTCAGGTTGGCATTGAGAAAAATCAGATGCCTCAGTTTGGATGGGCTGATCTGATTTCTCCTTTCAGTGAGTATTTGCCCGGTCTTTGAGAAGAACCCTAACCCTAACCCTAACCCTCTCAGAAGGAACAGATGAAGCCAGGATACACAGCCTCCCTTCCATCACCTGTATCCTATATCCTCACATGTGATTGGCCGCATGGCTGCCATGCTGACCAATCAAAACAAAGTTCTGCTGTGAGCAGAGCTGGGGCTGAGCACTGCCATAGACTACATGTCTTTCAATGTAGACTTCCACTGAGAGGAACATATTAGACTTTAACTAAATTAGGAACTAAATTTAGACTGTCATACCAGCTTGATCATCAATAAAAATGTCCTGGAAATGTCCTGGAAAATGATCTCTGGAAAAGAGTGGGAACCCTGCTTTGCGACCTGTCAGAGCTGGATGGTCTTCGTCAGGGGGACTCTGTTGTTAAAGAGGAACACTTTGATGAGAAAGAAGACTTGAGCTCTGTTATTGTGGAACCAGCATATTTAGCTCCAAGAGACACTTCCCCTTACAAGACGGAGGCAGCTCCCTATCGCAAGAGTGACAAAGCTGACCTGGCTGTCAGTGCTCTGAAGTCATGTGATTCTGGCGAGGGAGAAGGTAAGACTTCAGGCAGTGAGGACCGCACGATTTTCAAGAAGGTCAGTTCTGCGTTGAAAAGCTGTTTCAAAATAAAGTCAAAGAAGCAAACAGCAGATCGGGATATGGATGAGTCAATGTCAGAAGGCAGCGACTCAGCATTAAGCTCTCCAGACCATGAAAAGAAATCTTCCCCTAGTTCAGTATGCTCCACTGAGAGCAAGGGGGACGCACAACAAACAGACCATAACTCTGATCTGGAGGTGACTGACAATGTGAAGAGAAAGCAGATCACTCCAGAGACAGAGGATGTTCTCTCAACGGCATCTTCCACCGATTCTTGTACACTCGTCTTAAGTATTCAATTGAAACATTTAAATATTGAGAAAGAAAGTATTACAAACGTCCCATCACATCCAGGACCTTCAGAATCTCCTGAACCTTCACATGCTAACCTTGGAATTGACCCAAACTAGGATCAGACTGATGAGACAGCCTGCAGCAGCCAAGCAGAACTCAGCTTTGGCCGTGTGAAATTGGAGGCAGTGGAAGAAAAGGAGAAGAGAAAGGTTCAATCTGAACTGTCTACAGGCTCATTATGTCTAGCAGAACATAAAAAACAAATGTCCTCTGATTCTGAGATGGGATCTAAGGTCAAATCTAAGTGCTGGAACTTCTTTCGCAAATGGAGGAAGCAAAAGGTCCATCCCATTTTTGATGATTGAGTGGACCAGGAAGTTAGCTCACATCAAGAAAACCATCACCACCCAAGACAGACTCATTGCCTCCACCCAAAACCTCCCAAGTTGTCACCAGAACCTCAATCCCTCTCATTTTAGTTGATCACGATGAGGAGCCCACAACAAATGAGACCACATCTTCCCACGCCATCTGCTCCCAACCTCCTCCAGCTTGTCTGGAGAATGAAGAGGTCGTTCCAGAATCTGAAAAGAAGACCAAGCTGTCCATGACTCCAACCCAGGAGAACACTTCTTCCTGTAATCAATTGGATATACCAAGCCTACAGGTTGACGTCCAGTCTAAGAAGGTCACGGCTGTGGCCCAAACTGATGTCAGTGAGACCCAGACAAAGAAGCAGAAAGGACAACAGGGCAAGAGGGAGGAGCAGAGGACTTTAAGAAAGAAGGAAAGCAAGCGTACTGCGAGTCGGACGTGTTTCTGGTTCCTTTGCTGGTTGTGTTGCTGCTCCGGCTGTGCAGAGTACTGCTGTATAGGCGACGAGGACGGCACTTAACTTACTTCAACCATGCAAGCTACCCTTCATTCCTCCACATTCCTCCTTTTTCCTTCTTGTCTGTATTATATAATTTGATAAGTTTTGCAAGCCACTATTCTCTGTTTGTTTTATTACCTGGTTCTTCCTGATCTTGCCCTCTCTCCTCTCCTTCCCCTTTTTCATCTCTCCCTCTTTGGACTGACAATAATATACAAATATATTGTATTCAACTAGATGAAAAATTACATAAAAATTAAAAAATACTAATAATACTAATAAATAAAGTCCTCTCTCTGCTCCTCTCTCTCTCTGTACTGTCAACCAAAAGGCAAATAACCAAACAATGCGTTTTAAATCTAATACGAGATATAAACTAATACATTGATCCAATTGACTGCATCATTCTAGATAGATAAATCGTTTGACCTTACACTCTTACCTGAACCTGGCTCTTTTTTTTTCAAAAAAAAAAATCTTATATGCATGATGAGGCTGCCTATCTGTCTGTACACACTCACTCACGCACACGCACACACAGTGGAGCTGCTGTATTCTTGTTGTTAAAATATTACGTTTCAACCAAGTACTCTATGGTTTTAAACTTTTCTAGCTTGTTAAAAGGACATACAATACATCTAAAAAAATCTCCCAAATTTTAGGGGTGCTTTAAATGAGCCAGAAACACCTATGGTTGATTATAATAGATGTGAAGTTAATTTCTGAAACCTGAGGCTTTTAGCACTCTCAGTCCATACATGCAGATATAGTGTACAGGTAGACACAGACTCAGCTCAAACATGAACCACATGACACCGATGTTTTGATAGATTTTTTCTTGACTTTTATATCTTTAAAAACAAACAAAAAATAACAGATTAAATAAAATTTACAGTAGACATATGCAATCATTGTGCACTTTTACTACTTCTTCTGATACGTTCTGCACAGCTGTCAACGAAAAAACGCAAACACAATGGGGCGTCAGGGTGGAGTGGGGGGGGGGGGGGGGGGGGGGGGGGGGGGGGGGGGGAGTTGTGGGAGAGAGGAGAGGACCAAAGAAGTGAGGTAGAGGGCAGTTGGGAGGAAACAAATGTCAGGGGACAGGAGAGGGGGGATAAAGAGGGAAGGAGTTAAGTATAAAGGAAGGCCTAAACTTTTTCACTCAGGGGAAAGAAAGAAAAATCACTGAATATATAGATTTCTTTTATTCCTTACATCACTTATATAAATATATTGAATCCCAAAAAACGAAAAAGAAAAAAAACTTCTGAGAAAAAAAAAACAGCGCAATACAGAAACCCACAACAGCAGTAAGGCAAACAGAAAGCAGGAGAGAAGAGAGCAGTGAAGAGAGGATGAGAGGGACGGAGGAGCAGAGAGTCAGGAGGCAGGATGAGACATGGCAAGAAAAAGGAGGTGGGGGGGGGGGGGGGCAGTTGGGGTAAGCAGAGAGATTGCGCATCTGTGCATATGAAAATTTATAAATATATGAGATTAAGAGACGACTGGGAGGTGGAGAGTTGAAGAGGAGAGGAGACGTCGGCAGAAGGAGGAGAAAAGGAGGAATAGTTGGAGAGCGAAGAGAGAAGGAAGAGAAGGAAGAGGGGGAAAAGGTTTGACTGAGGTCGACCGTCCAGTGTGTTTTTGTTATGTGCTACGTGACCCTGTTGCCTGCATTGGTGTGTTGGTTTGTGTTTCCTGGTTGGTGTGTGTGTGTGTGTGTGTGTGTGTGTGTGTGTGTGTGTGTGTGTGTGTGTGTGTGTGGCATTGCATGTGTTTTTTAAATGGCAGCACACATTCCACGGCAACTGTGAAACACATGCTTGCGTGTCTTGTGTGCTCTTCTGCTATATAAATACAAAACAAAAACAATGAATAAAAACAAACAACAAAATCATATTTGCAACCAAACACCAGCCACCTCATGTTTCACACCTTCTTCCCTTTTATACATTTGACACATCTTTAACTCAAGTTTTTTTTTTGATTTTGAATTGTACACTAAGAGCAGTCCCCCTCAGTACTCCTTCCTTTTCCACCGCTCCACCAAAAGTCTTTCGTGCTGTCTCTTTGACCTTCGTTCATTCCTCCCCCTCTCTTTTCCTTTCACTGAGAGCTGGCTCTCTCCAGCACACGCAGGTCATAGTTCTTTTTGGCGGCCCTCAGTTTGAAGAGGCTGGCCCCGCTGTTGTTAAGTTTGAAGGAAGCACTCTGGGCAGCCATGGTGCTGGGGAACACTGCCACTACTGTGTAGAGGTGAGCCGGGTCGTTGCCTTCACCCTTTGCTCCCATAGCCCCCGCGCAGGCGCCGGGCCCGACGGCAGCTCCTGGCCCAACAGGCCCCACGACAGGACAGGGGCCGCAGCCACCTCGGCCTCCAGGAGCCTCCTTCAGCCACTGGATCTTGGCACCGCACATTGACAGCTGGTTGAAGAGCTTCTCAGCCTCTGGACGTGAAATCCCCTCTGGCAGGTCCGTTACCTCGAGTACCCGACTCACTACTGGACAAAGGAGACAAGAGGAGTCAGAGAGAGAGTACAGATGTCTTCATGATGATTTGCTAGTCTTTGAAAACTCAAAGCATCAGTTTCATAGACATCCGTTGTGTGTTTGCAGAAGTTATTTATCTCCTGCTTATTTTTTTAAGTTGTTCCAGTGGTAGCACTGGAAGTTTACACAATGCTTGGTGTTTTCCTCTGGTTGCCAAGAGTTGAAAATAACCATCTTTAGGTGTAACATCCAAATTAGTGAAGGAGGGCTGGGACAAAGACCAAACCATGGTCATCACCAAAAATCTCCTCCGACAAAGTCTCCTCATCCATGTTGTCTCTATTGGTCTCCGAAAACCTCTGACCTGTTGACTCCAGGCCTCGCTTCGCTCATTTTGACATTCTGCGGTTGTAGTTAGATAAAAAACAATCGGGCGATAACACAGTGTTTTGTTCTGAAAATTTACAGGATGTTTTCATTTTGTTTTGGTGCCTGACTTCCTGTCTTGCTCGATCTGCTCTTTTGGGATTTATGCGTTGTCCTCTGGCATCCGGCAAAAATAGAAGTCTTGCGTATCTGATCCGGAGGGCTCCGGAGTGTTGGATCAGAAACGCAGCACGGACAAAACGGAGCAGATCCAGTGGAAGTTAACACATGGACTAGAATAGAAACCTATTAGATCCAGTGCTGTGTGACTGATCGGAGACGGACCGGAAACGGAAATTTGTCTGTAACTTTGTGTCTCCAGTTGGCTGTTTTGTAGATCGCCTGACATATTCAGCTGAGAAGTCAAATTGTTTTGGTGGATTTAAACTGCTGTATAAAGTTAAATGGCTTTCGCACCAGAGGAAGACGTTTGACAGAACAAGAAAAGTCAGCATTACTGGAGACTTCATCTAACTGTACTGATAGAATCTTGGTACACTCTGCTCCACTCTTGTACTTAGCACATACAAAAACTTCTCACTCTGCCTTGTAATGCCACAGTGCTCATTTTGAGAGCAGAGACTGACTCTTTATCTTTTTGTCATTCAGCTAATGTACTACAATACCTGTAGCAAAGTATAACTCAAAGTGGATGTTATGTTGCTCTACGATGACGCCTTTCTAACTTACCAACATCTGTGGTGCCCAGATCTGTTGATGCTGATTTGAGTGTTTGTTTTTTCCCTCGTGCTCCGTGTTTCATTACTCCTTGGCCCTGATCACAGAAGGAAAAACACACAGTATGACACTTACAATGCAGTTCCAAAAGAAGACACTGGATGGGGTGGATAAGCAATCACAGTCGGGGCCTTAAAAAAATGGCTGCTCCAAGTGTGGACAGCTTCTGTTTAAAATGTAATGACAGCTTATCACCTCTTGGTCACACACATGCTACAAAGATGGATTTCAACTATTATAACGAAGTACACACTCTTCATTGATGACATCAATGTGTGTCTGACTCCGCCCACCTGCTGGGGCGCTTCAATGTAAATCACAAAATCAAGATATTGTGAGGTAACTATAGACTGTATAAATAATGGACGTAGTATCCGTGACGTCACCCATCTGTTCCTGGGCGCTTTTTTGAAGCCAATCGTCGGCGGGGGCCATATTGGCAATGCTGAACTCAACCAAACTTAGTGTGAGGTAAAGAGGCGGGGTTTGAGCCTCCTGTCAGTCCAGTCAGTCATGTCCTTAAATGGGCAAAAACTTGTAATCTTAATATCTTCTGAACTGTCATATTATAATATAAATATTTTGAGACCGGAATTTGCCGCTTGGAGGTAACAAGCTTGATCAGTAAAATATTGAATCCAAATTTTCCTGCAATTTAACTTCAAATACTTATCCCCTTATCATTGTGATAAGGTAAAGATCATGGCTCGTTATGGGGTATAGCTTGAGCCAACAATCTTAAAGTAACAGAGGTTTTCTTTATAAAGAATTGATAACGGCTTTATTTGAGCTCAATTTAACTAAACAATAGACACATTCAACACTACAGTATTAAACATCTTTGGTTGTTCACAAAGCATAAAGATCTGTCTACGTTGAAGTATAACTATTGAAGTAAAAGTTGGCTTTCAGGTGGTAACATGTCTTCATACACTGACCTGATGCGAGCTGTAGGAGGACTGGCCATGCATGAGGGGAGGAGGGCACAGGCTGTACTGGAGAGGCTGACCCAACAGAGAGTAGCGCCCGTCACCTAAAGAGACATAAATCACAAGTTACACTAAAAATCATCAGTCTCTGAAACACTTTATGATAGGGTTTTATCTCTAAATTGATAATATATCCTCACTTTCCTTTTTCCTTTGTATAGCCAGGTTATGTAATCTTTCATTGACATTGACCCCCCCCCCCCCCCCCCCCCCCCCCCCCCGCCCTTTTAATTAGAGACAAATGAATACTCTATAATGCTCCAAACTTTTCCCCAATAACTTTGAAAGTAAAAAAACAACAAACACAGCATTAGTCACTTAAAAGTGGTTTATTAACACCTGTGTCACTGGGAAATTTCCCAGATTAAGGTCTGACGCAGGTCTGTATTTGTAAAGGTGTTGTTGCTGTTTGTGTAAATACCGGTCAGAGGGCACAGCATGTAAAGCCATGTGCGGGTGAAGAAACTTTTACCGAGTGACACAGAGTCAGCCATGTGAACCTGCTGAGGTGAGGTGAGGTGGCATGAGGCTCAATGTTTAAATTGGGTGAAAGATCAAACGTCTGAGCCCAGAGGGTTCAAAGGGACAACCTTAATGGACTTCATGTTTATTTGTCTGTTACCGTAAGCAGGTAGCATTCTTTTGAAACATGGTTATTTCTTAGTGTTCAAGGCAAAATGTCTGCTGGTTATGATAAAAGACCAGTGTGTGTTATTAAGACCTACAGGCACAAATATACCACACGTACAAGACTAAAATAAAAGATTGGTTTTGTTTTGCTACTCGAGTAAAGGTCTTTATGTCTGCAGAGAGAGACCCTTTCCCATGTGTCTAAAATAGCCCAGAATGAACAAACTGAACAATAGCTACTGATTTTGGGCTTTTCCATATTTCACATCCACCATTGGTTCTTCAATGCTAAGGATGGTTCAAATCTGAATCCTCACCACTAGATGCCACTAAATCCTTCACACAAAGACATGAGGATGGTTCATTCTAATAACAGGGAACAGCAAGGAAAGGAGGAGCACAAACAGGACTACTTATAGTTTCATTTAGTTTTATCCACAGGCAGGCAGATGGCTGTCTAACATGAGTCTGGTTCTGCTCGAGGTTTCTGCCTGTTAAAGGAAGTTTGTCCTTGCCGCTGTAACTTGCTAAATGCTGCAAAGTGCTTTGCTCATGGTGGATTAAGATGAGATCAGACTGAGTCCTGTCTGTAAGATGGTACCGGATCGTATCCTGTCTTGATGTTGGGTTTTTGTTTATAATATAACAGAGTAAGGCCTAGCCCTGCTCTGTTTGTAAAATGTTGACATACATTTGATGTGTTTTGGCACTATATAAATAAAGATTGATTGATTGACTATTTATGAGTTACTTGCTGACCCTAATCTGATTGTTATTAATGTGCTGATCTCCCAACAGCCCTACTAATAAATGATTATTTGCTTAATGGACATACAGTTAGATGTATCTGGCGTCTGACTATGGTGGATGTCTTGTTATTTATCTAATAGACTAAAAATGTTACCATTATGATGATATAAACAGCTAAATAACAGATGTTGTAGCATAAAAAGTGTACAGTTGTTCTAAAGCAAGAATCAAAGGTGCTGTGCAATGAATGGGCAACATGAGCAAAGTGGGAAGTTTATTCAATCCTTTTTGCACAGCTATTTTTTTTTTTTTCTTTCCACCAGAGTACTGCTGTATCTCAGTAAGTTATGTATGTATTTTGGTTGATATATACTGCACTTGTACCTTGAGTGGGTCCTCCTGGCCGGGGAAACTGGGAAATGAGGGGTAATGGTCCCAGGCCTGGACAGACGCTGCTGACACTGCCGGAGGGAGACGGGGTGGGAGACTGAGTGGGGGAGGCCAGGGGACTCGTCAGCTGGGTGCTGGCCTGGACACAACAACAAAAAAAAAAACAATGTCAAGAGACAAATTTAAACCATGTTCCTGTGCACATGATGAGATTCTAAGCACTTTATCACTTCTTATAAACACACAGACTGCTCATTCATTTAAGAAAGGAGACCTCATTATGTCAGCTATAGACAATCCTATTCCTAATGTTGACCACTAGGAGGCAGTCAGGCTGAAAAATAAGTGCATTATCTTTGATGACAACTGTATGTGTGTGTATGTGTGTGTGTGTGTGTGTGTGTGTGTGTGTGTGTGTGTGTGTGTGTGTGTGTGTGTGTGTGTGTGTGTGTGTGTGTGTGTGTGTGTGTGTGTGTGTACCTGTGGAGTGTTGTCGGGTTTGTACAGCTCTCCTGGCTTGCTGGGCCTCTGCTCTATGCTGTAGTACTTGCAGGGGTTCCACTGGACCAGAGGGGGGTTCTGGGAGGGCTGTGGTCCATTGGGGACGCTAAGCTGCATTACCATCACCCCTGGCCCAGGAGGAGGAACTCCTGAGAGAAGACACAGAGATATAGAGATACAGGTAAATATTTAGTGATACACACGTTTTTTAACATATACTAGTCACATCGATTTGTCAGCTAAGTTTTTTTGAGCCACAAACCGACCAATCATGACATTTATGGCAAATTAACACACCTTAGTACATGACACAACCTGAGTACAGGTTGACAGTAAAAAGACACTATTCCCATTATCATTATTTTCTTTAAGCTGAATGGAGCTCAAGAAGGTCAAGTTTAAACAGGATTTTAATTTGAAATTGTCCTCTTCAATGCACTGAATTTACACATTTCAAGTGTAAACCCTGTGAACCTGTCTGAACTTTCCCCTGATTAACTTTCCCCTTGTTTTGTAATCAACAGACTGCGATTTGACATCATGTATTTACTCAGGACATACAACATACTGATCACGATATTCAGAGCAGCAGCATGTTCTAAATAAAACTTAGACAAACAGATGAAAAGGTGCTGCAATACTTCCTGGAAAGACAGATTTTTAACAATTAATGCTTCAGTGTGAATTAAACCAGGCAATGATGTATGCAGGGCTCACCTGAATATTGCTGCTGCAGCTGTGGAGGGTTGCACGGGGACGGCGACTGTGTGATCTGATACTGTTCGGAGCTGGGGGGCTGCAGGTAACCTACAGAGGGGCTGCAGGACGGAAACACAAAGAGGGGATGGAATAAATGATGAAAGGTAAATCGTGTCCACATACAGATAACCCAAGGTGTACAGTATACATACCAGGGTCAAGTTTCTGTGTTATAGATTCATATTTAAATTAATTAAATTAATTATATTACAATATGAAAAAATCTGTAATAAAAATAAGAATTAATAGAATAATTATAATAAAATTATATGAATAGAAAACAAAATAGTATTACATAAAAACAAATTAATCATCAAATAATTAAACTTCAAAAATGTTCTTTTCAAAGTTCAAAGGTCATTGTTGACAATTAGAACAGAGCTCACAGCTAAATGAAAACAACTTCCCTTGAATGAAATTCTCCCTCTAAACTTCCCTGTGACAAAATAATATTTCATTTAAAATGTGTTTGTATTTCTGACTCCTCCATGTCTTCTGTACCTTGTGCTATTCTGCTGTGTGGGTGTGATAACACTGTAGTAGACAGGCATGGGCCCCTGGACAGACTGGCTGACTGGCACCATCACCTGCTGCTGGTACTGCTGCTGCACCACCTGCTGATTCTCATTTCCCACTGGTACCTGGAAAAGCGAAAGCAGGAAAAAAAAATCCATATACCGGCATACTTCCAAGTCTTTAAAAGTTAGGAGAAAAGAAGACGACGAGAGGGTGAACTCAAAACTATCTGCTACCAAACCAATCCATGCATTCATCTTTGTAATAATTTAATACTTTTGAACATTTACATGGAGCTGTTAAACCTGGTGGGATTGGCCTCACGTGCAGTTTTTGGGATGCACCCAAAATATCAGCTCACCAGACATGCCCCATTTAAGTTACAGGTTTGCATCCCCCTCTATCAAACACTGTGTCTCCTACAGATGACATAATCATGTCCATACCTGATATGATGGCATCTGCGGGTACTGAACCATTATGCTTTGCATTTGTCCTCCCATGCCTGCCCTCTGGGAGTTGAGCAGACCGGGGTTTTGGGGCTGCTGCACACCAATCATGCCCTGGTAGCTTGGCTGCTGGCTGGGCATCATGGTCTGGAGACCTGAAGTTACAACAGACAACAAAGGGACAATAATGAGGGTAAGGTGATGAATGAAGAGTACAGTGCCAGAAAAGGGGAATAAATCATGTTTATTATCAGACAAGATTTTAACTAGTCTAAACAGAACATTTAACAATTTGAGGGTTTCTGGGTAATCTTTTTGAAAGGGCAAAAACGGAGGGAATTTTGAAGATGGATAACAAAAAATACATTAAAATTTCTAAGCTGTATTATACCTTTTTAAAGAGGGCATTAATGGCACTTAGCAACACAGTTATCTTTTAAAGGAGCTGCTTAGAACTCAAGCAAGCTTCACAACATTTTTAGTTTCAACATTTATAACAGCACTGCCTCTGGGAGTGTGAAAAGATTCAATTATTCTGGAAGGCAGTATATGGAGAAATAAGTACGTTGATAGGGCAAAATTGGCCTCCTAGACCACTTTTGTGCCTACTTCGAAGTGTACCAGACGCTGAGGGTACAAAATGAAATAATTCAATTTCTTTTAATGTTGGCAAGGAAGGTTATAATGACAAAGTGGGTGGGAGATAAATCTCCATCTATTATATTGTGGAAATCTCTGATATCTGATGTTGTCACTTTAGAGAAGTTGAGATACTGTAGTGGTGGAAGAGCTCATCTTTTTAGAAGAAAATAGGAGAAACCTCTGAGTCTTCTAAATATGAGAGTTCAATTTCTAATGAAGATAATTAAGAGTGCATACAACTATCTATTACAACTGTACTATGCTGGACTGATGAATGCTGGATGTGACTATTGGACCAACTATGCAACAAGTTTGTTAAGCTGTACTGAGCTATTGCTTTCACTGTGAAAATCAATAAAATGAATGTTTAAAAAAAACAAAAAAAACCCAAAACATTTCTAACAAGCATAGTTTGACATTCAAACCATATTTGAGTCTATAAAAATAAGTGTGTGTAAATTCTCAATTCTTGTCATTTCTAAAAGTGTCACACTTTAGGAGAGCTGTGTTGATTTGTCCTGAGCTCCCTCTTCTGTATTGCTTTCTCACATTTTGAGCCTCTAAAAATATATATTTCAGCCAAAATCTAGGATCTTGGTACCCCTGTGTTCACTGTGCTTCAAAAGCATCTGTCTCTGATTCGAGTGAATTCCCAAAGGTCAAAGTTCACACTCCTGATGTCATTTCTTAAAACTTATATTTCACTTCAGGCAGCAGCCTTGGACTGATTCAAGGTCTCAGTGACCGCTCTCTTCATGATCCATGAGGATTTGGCAGGCTGTCTCTATGAGCCAGAGTCCATTAAGGTTGTCAACACTGACTATCTGTCATGCACTGTATAAACACACACCGCCAACCTTCACAGATCCCAAATGAGGAGGACTGAGGGATAAAGCTGTCAAGGTTTTCCATGAAAACGACGAGGTGTTCTATTTTTGGTCCAAGCGTATTTGACTTGGCAGAACAATGCAGGACAAGGTTAAAACTCAACCTTTCACCTGCTGGGCAGAGGATGATGAAGCATTTTTTTTGGTGTGGAGCAACAAAGTACAGATATTTAAAAAAAGAAAAGTGGCTTGTGTGTTCTCAATAAAAAGCTCTAGGTTGTTTTTTTGCAAACATCTCAACATGCAAACAAACAGAACAGGCTCTATGAGTGTTCATGAGTGATGACATAAAGTACAGACCTGACTGCTGTGTGGGCTGAGGCATGGGTTGTGTGCGCTGGGCAGGATAAGACACCTGGTGGGAGATGGGCTGGGGCACACGGTACTGCTGGCCTGAGCTGGGGTACTGACCAGGAGGGTAGTATGACACCTGTATCTGAAGACACAAATATGAATCAACAGTATTTGTTATTGAATTGAGAATACATCTTTATCTGGATATTACCGATGTTGTTTTTTAATGCTGGAAGCTCAACAGTGTTCACAAGCTGATTTAAATTTTGTATGTAGTCTGTTTGGTGAAGTCGGTTTTTAAACTGGTTGATCATAATTGTGCTGCCTGCTTCTGAAACATGAGACTGGTGACACTAATCTTATTAGTTCACAGGACAAGGAGTAACAGTAACAGTAGAGGATTAATCCAGTAAAACAAAGGCACTGACAGTTTGGCTCATCACACAAATAGGGTGAAAAACTAGACACAAGATCCTTTTTTATAAAAGAAATACTGATTGTAGCAGATTCAACATGACACCTGAAGTAATTATTCACATACAACAGACACAAGTGAAAGTGTTAAATGCCAAAGCTTGAAAAACGAGCAGCTTACACAACTGGGCTAAATGTAGCATGCAGAATTTCCAGCTAGACACAAACCCACAAACATCACAGTAGTTGAATGTTCAGATGATCGATAGTTCGTGCCTCCACCTTCATCTGCATACGTGACAACATTTAGCCCATCTACAAGCTGCAGCAGTGTCAATATTTGCACTCTGGTTAAACTGTCGACCACCCACACGTTAAACATAGTGCATCCTCCTCTCCCAGCCGGAGCTGTTTATTCAAGCCTGGAGAGGTAAGAGTGAGGATGGCAAGGGAAGGTGTGTAGGGTGATAAAACAGGAGGTTTATATAGGTCAGAGCTTCAAAATAAAGCCTTGAGAGTTTAAATAACCACAAAAAGGATGATCAGTTTAATAGGCTTTTTATAATTTATGTGAAACTACTGAAAGATTGTGAATTTAAAGTACATCAAAATGTTTCCATCCCATGAGAAAATACATGTGGAGGCGCAGCAGACACTGGTAAGCAAAGCTATCCGAGTATGGAACAACGTGCACCTGATTCCATTAAACCCTCTCCTCTCAATCACTGATCTAATTAACAAGTTGCTTTAACAGGATGCTACTGACCCTAGATTACCTTCATAAAAACACAACACTGTTGCTCCTGAGAAAAATGAAGTCACTTTAGCTATTAAAAATGCGACTAAACAGACTATTCCTTTACAATGTGGCCCAAGGGCCACATAACGTTTCTAATGTCTCCCACTGGGGGTTTAATGGCCAGGTCAATTTAGCTGCTTCTCCTCAAATTAATTATAATAACTACTGTATTGATTCAACGAAATCCGAAGGGGGAAGAGGAAAGAGCGGGAGTGAGAGAACTAATTATTGTCACCGCCTCTGCAATCAGAAGAAGGTGTCAGGCTAGCTGAGTGACTGAGGGCCGTGCATTTGAAGGTGACGCATGGAGCTCCAAGTGCGAGGGACGGACTCTAGACGGAAAAAATTGAGCTGCTTTAACAGGAGTCACATCACTGATGTGTCACTCCTGACAAATAAAGATCTTGTTACATTTGTGATATTTATGGAGGTTATGCATCACTGAATGGTATTTATGCTAACAGACTTTTCATACATCTCTGAAGATGATCCAGGACACGACTACATCATTTATGTGAGCTTACCTGCAGTAGTATTTGAAAAATTCAGTTTCTTAATATAAATAGTTCATGAGGAAATGTTTCCTCAGGTTTAAATGGACCAAACGGGATCATTTCCTTGTTGTACCACTTTTCATAAGTCTTTAGAAAACTTTCTTCAGACGAGATAAGAGAGCAATGGTGTTTTTATAAACCTGAATTTAAATGAAGATGCTTTGGGATTTTACATCATCTTTAAATGAAACTTCATTTTTGGGATTACTTGAGTTTGAAAGGGTTATTTCTTTCTCTTTTAATCATGCTTTTCTTAAAAAACATCTGTTATGCACATCAAGTTGGAGCCTTTACGCTCGTATTTGGAAACAAATGTCCCTGAAGCATACTTTGGTGCAAAAACCTCACGATTTCTTTCATTGCTATAAAAACTAATTTAACTTGAGCACTTGGCACAGCAGCATATATTTTGATTTTTTAATCATAATTTAAATTTTTATTATGTTACAATGGGCCAATGGTGTACCTTTACCTTCCTTGGAAATGTCTTGAACAGATAAGAGATAACTTCAGCCACTAATTTAAAACAAGTTACTTTTTCCTTTTACTTAGTGAGTTATTATTCAGAGGAATCAGTGTCATTTTGTTCCATTGTAATGGATGTAAACAATAGAAGAAACAACAGACGTCTTATTACAGCAGAGTTCCTTTCATCTACACTTTTAACGTTATGAGAGATGATTGTAACTGTGAATCGTTGTGTAAGAATCTTTAAATGAAACCAAAATACATTTGAGAACAGAATGTCAACATTTTTTTAAACGTGTTCTTCTCAACTTGTGGAGACTTGCGTACCTGTTGTGGTGGAGGTGGCTGCATGTAGCCTTGTGGGGGTGGCGGGGCCTGCATGACGGGCTGGGATGGAGGAGGCGGTGGAGGTGGAGGATGTGGGTGTCCTGTGGAAGGCTGGTAGCCAGACGGAGGCGGCATAGGCTGACCCGTGGTGGCCATGATGTAACTCGTCTGAGGTGGGGGGTGCTGGGAGAGCACTGTGGGAGGAGCCTGATACATGGGGGGAGGCTCAGGGTTCTCGCTGGAGCCCTGCCGACTTAGCGTCATCTGGCTGAACTGGGGTGCCAGCTCTTCTCCCTGCGAGGGACGGGAACCATTTAATCATAGAGTTCTGATGCCTCCACATTACAGATTTATATAGTTTAAATCGTGTTTTCACAGTATATGCAGGATACAATCACCAACTTCTTGTTAAGACTGTACTTAGCAACGTAGCCATAAAGGCTGTTCACGAATCTACTTTCGAATTTGATGCATCGTGTCCTTTTGCTTGCCTTTTGGCAGAAGGACACTTATGGGTTGCTTCTGAGGAGTAGTGCAAAAATAAATGGGTTTTTGACGGCAAACTTCAGCGCTGGAAAATGTCCAAATCGAGAGTTCACGTACACCAACACTAGAGTTTGAGCTAAATTACGTGGTAGAGTTGACCTTGCTGGTCTAGCTCCCAGACTGGTTCTTCGACTGGTTTCTAAACAAAATGGTTGAGCTGACCAGCATCCCCTGTGGCTATCACAACTACTATTTACAAGTGCCTCATACAACCCCACATGAAAGAAAACAAACTATCCCTTTACAGGGGGCCTTAGAGGTCTGCAGTTAAGCAAAAACACTAAATTGGTTTGTGCTCATGTTCTCTTGGCTGATGGGGACGAAAGCAATTTCTTTAATTTCATGGTGGTGCATCTGAAGTGAAAAAAAAACTACAAAATTAAACTCATTCAGACGATGTTAAATAATGGTAAGAAGGATTATACAAAATCCCATTTTTATATTTAGTCAAATTTTTCATTAGAATTCAACCTAGCTTTGCTTGTTTAAAGAATACCACCTACTGATATACATTTGCCTTCAAACAAAGGTATTTCCCTGTAAAGTGATTGTCTGATCAAAGTATTGCCACCACAAAGACACACACATGAATAAGACTTCTTGTTAATACCCGACTCAAATGAACACAAACAGGATGAAAAGTTAAGATCGCAAGCTTTAAAGAGAGTAAAGCGATATCTAAAGTGCGAGGGTGGCAGTAATGCAGTCTGTAAATCTAAATAAAGAGATGAAGCTACAAGAGGTGTCAGTACCATTGTGTACTGCTGGGGAGGAGAAACTGGCAGGAGAACCTGGGGGCAGGAGGGGCTGGAGTAGGAGACGGGCTGAGAGGGCTGCAGAGACGCCACCGGCTATACACACCAGCAGAGAGAGGGAGGAAATAAACAGGCAGAGAACAGAAAGAAAGAGAGAGAGAGAGAAAGAGAGAGAGAGAGAGAGAGAGAGAGAGAGAGAGAGAGAGAGAGAGAGAGAGAAGGTGTGAGAAGCAGACGGATAGAGGGGAATAAAGAGAGATTAAGACAGAGGAAATATGTGGGTTAGAACACAGAGGAAAAAGTTGTTAATGAACAGATGGAAAGAAATGGAAATCACTTTTAGTTTCTAAATACTGTACAAAGATGTGAACAAAGCGAAATGTCATTACTATTATGCAGAGAGTAAATGTTGTCATAACTTCCGTTAGAGTTTAAAGCACCTTCTCTCTACTTTAGACCAGATACAGCCTCAGACATATTTTTTATTTAATGAACAACCATTTCATAGTAAAAGCACATCTCTCACAGTGAACCAGACTTAATTACACCTCTTCAACTTGAAAGTGTGTCTTCATTTTCACAGACACAGTTCAGACACAAAAACGCAGGCAGTGGAGGTACGTACCTGTGCGATCATGTGGTTGCCCATGGGGTGTTGCTGTGGAGTGGGCAGCAGGGCGGTCTGAGGCGGAGCCTGGGGCTGTGGCTGTTGCGACGGGCAGGGGAGAAGGCTACGGCTAGACTGAGAGGCTGCAGGTGGAGGACACACGTCAGGACTGACTAGGTGCAGGCCTAGTGATGCATAAGAAGACATGATGGATGCAGGAAACAGTTTGTCATATTAATCTTTGTTCAGCGCAGAATGGGAATCCCACCAACGTTTCCTTGTTATATCTGCTGTACTTTACTTTATGCTTTATTTCAGAAAACATTATGAGTTTGGTGGACCATTAGAGTTAAGTGAACCTTTCAGCAAGAGGTCAAGTCTCTCCTTCTTGTTTGTTTGTTTGGGCCTCAGGTTATTTATAGTAACAAATGATTTCTCTTTGAGTAAACTTGCAGGGATTGTAAATAAGCTCAAAGACAGTTTGCCATACGGGCCTGGATGTTTATTTTTATGATCATCCTTTTGAGAAAGAGGGAGCCACATTAGGAGTCGATATAGTAGAGTAGAGTAGGAGTAGTAGATATCAACAAATCCACAACTTTAGATTTATGTTTAAAAGGAGTGAGTACTGCTGTTACACAAGCTTGGACAGTGTTGCATTTGTTTGCTTGTAGCTTTGATGTTCCAATCCTAACAAGGTCCTTCAAGACAGTTTAAAGAGCTGTCTGAGTTCAGCTGCCAGTAAGCTGTCAATACTGCTTGTCTGCGAGACAAATAGCTTTGGAAACTTTCCCCCTTTACACCCTTCTGATTAAATTGAGGCATGGCTGTGGCTAACAGCTTCTCTGACTTTCTGAAACAGCAACTGTAGGGCGGTCTCTCCCTACTTCCACTCCACAACGGAGTGAACTCAGTTTGAACTTGTTTTTGTAGACATCTATCATTGTCCATTTGGTGTTAATAATCTGACTATTTCCTGTAAGTAGCCAACTTATAAATATAAAACACTTAATCATGAAAATTTCACATGCTGTTTTCAGGACTGGAGAGGCCTTAATTAGATCATGAATATATTGTAACCTTACGATTGGCACATCTGTATGATTGTATGTCTGTGCGGGTAGCAACACAGAACATGAATCCACAGAGCGCTGGCCATTACGAATGAGAAGCACGGTTACATCATTTTAGAATTGATTTTAACTCTCACTTTTAAAGCAATAAATGGACTGGCCCCTGAGTATCTAAGTGAATGCCTTAAAATGTATGCCCCAAACTGCTGCATGGGTTGCAGGGCCCCGACACTCTGGAATGACCTGCTGGAGGATATCAGGCAAGCCACATCCTTGTCCTCTTTTAAATCTCTTTTAAAAAACACACTTTTTTTAAATGTGCTTTTATTTCTTAACTCATCACTGACGTTTTAATCTCTGCATGGTTTTTATTATTGTTTTTACTTCACTCATTTTAGCTCTCCTTACCTTTGTCATGCACTTTATTGTTTTTGTTTTCACTCGCTATGTCTTGCACTCTGTAAAGCACTTTGTAAACATGTTTTTAAAAAGGTGCTATATAAATAAAACGTATTATTATTATTATTATTATTATCCTGTCCGCACCGATGCACTCGCGTCAGGAGTATCCAACAACCCACTCCAAACTCAGAGGTTGTGGATGGCATTCAGTGTGGTGGACCCTCCATGCAAACGCACAAACGGAGGGGGAGCATGTAGGGAATAGTCTGAGAAAGCCCTTGTGTTTTTCTACTACTGGCCAGCTGAGCAGAGGTTAGGAAACAAAAAGCTAAAAGTTTTTCTCACAGCGATCATTTTCATCCTTGACACAAATATTCCTGTCAAATATAAAGTACAACACTTAGAAGGACTCCTTGAATAAACTCAAAGTGCACCAGTTACCTCATATGTCAACAAATCAGACTTTTTAAAAATGCCCTCAAGTGCTGCTGTTTATAGTCAGTGTGAACAAATGGTGAATGGTGGTGGTCAATTCTGTTTGAGTGTATATAAAGACGAAGTCCAGCCTCTAATTGTGTATGTAGCTCTTTCAACTTAGAGGATTCTGTCAAGTTGTTGTAATGAAGGAGATTCTTGACCAGTGAAATGAGCTTCAGGTGTCAACTGGGGAAACTGCAAGGAGCAAATCATTTTTCAGACAGCCAAAAGTGACCTGCTTTATAGGATTTCAAATAGGAGATAGGAATATATTCTGAAGGAGACTTTCTCAAGAGGTTTTCAAATGTTTTCTGTTTGTTTAAGGATCTTTTTTTTCCACAAAAACAAGTGGATAAGGAGTATCTAATCTCTAGTCAGAGGAAAGAGGATTGTAATACAATCTACACAATATTTCTTTATTAAAGGCAATGATGCAAATCTTTATGCTGTGCCTGCATCACTTAAGTTGCAGTTACTATAATGAATACTGAAAGCTTTTATTTTGGAAACAAGTGACCTATTTCTAGCCTTATAATAACACTGTAAAGATCTGACTCCATCTTTCTGAACTTTCCAGTCTTACCAGAGCGAGAGCCTTTGCAGCTTCCCTGTGAGCCTTTGTTGCTGCCAAGGCTATCCCCTCTGGTCAGGATGGAGATGCCAGAGAAGCTGCTAGCCTTGGTGACGGGTGGCCGGAGGGTGCGGTTGGAGCTGTCTGAGTCGGTGCTGCTCCAGGGCCGTGGCTCCAGGCACTTCATGTCACTGTCTGTGCTGCTTTGACGACTGCTAGACGCCCGGCTGGAGCTCTCGCGGTTCCCTCTGAGAAACGACGGAGCAGAGTGGAAGGAGAGATGGACAAAAAGGATAAAATGAGGGGGATGAAATGAGGGCAGATGCACAGGGAGGGAGAAAAGAAGTAAAGTGAGGAGAGAGAAGAAGTCAATGGAGGAGTGAGAGAAATGAGCATGGGTAAGGTGGGGCAGAGTAAGCAGGGATGAATGTAGGTGGAAACAGAGGGGTAGTCAAAGACAAAATAGAAGAGAGGGGAGAGCAGAGGAGCACAGTGAGGTCATTGACAGGTAGAGACAACACACAGGTGACAGGCTTAAAGATGGGGCATTCAACACTGATGCATTTAGGCTGGTTTAGTGAAACCACAGTACAAAAATCAGGCAACAAACCACCAAACAAGATTATTTTCCACTACACACACACACACACGCACACGCACGCACGCACGCACACGCACACGCACACACACGCACACGAACCCATCCACAGAGGAAAACATACATGCAGGGAGGAAAGATGCTCCAGACAATCAACACAGGGATGTAGGAGGGTATTACAATGGCACAAACATCCATGAGTTCAACATAGAAACAGTCTAAAACTGGGGACAACATTCAAGTTAAGGGCTTCACAGAACAATTATTTGCATACACACATGTAATGACACATTAAAGGTAACACATGCACTTAAAGTTTGTTGTATTTAAGACACAAGATGACAGGGAAAACAAGATACACACACGTCCTCCTGTGTACATCAACACTCAGACATTAAAGGAAGATGTACATCAACACCCACGCTCACACACACTTACTACTAAATAACCACTTGCTACTACTGGTTCACCACTATGGGTGTTTGAACTGTATTGCTGTATACACACTCATTGTGTTGTTCTGACGCTGTCACCCTGGATAAGGGCAGCTGCCGGGAAAACCAATGATCACACTGTAAGCTTATCGGCCACTCTGAAGAAACCCCTCCATCACTGACATGTCAGCACTGAAATACTCATGTTCTATTTGAGCATGTCCTACTCTGCTTTTTAAAACCCAAATCAAAAAGTAGATGAAATCCCAAAATAAATCTGTGGAAGATGTCTGTGTGGTGATACGTTGAGTGTATATAGAAGATAAACCCTGCGGCTCTGCAGTGAGGACAGCAGAGTGAAAATGAAAAAACAGCCAAGTCAGCTGTCTTCTTTTTACATCCTCTTTAAACTCAAAGAGGGATACAGACGGAGCATGTCCGCTCAAAGAGCGCGAGGTAAATTAATTCGAAACACGTAAGGCTGATTGTGGGAATCTCCATGATGATGAGAACAGGGATGTGGGTTTGGGTTGTAAAACCCTTGTGATAGCGAGTGCTGTTTGAAGGTGGCTGCGGCTGATAAATATTTCACAGAGACTGTAATTAATGGAGGATCTATTCTGAGTCTTCTCTCTGCACAGCCTATTTTAAGGATGGGTGGGTGCTCCGCTGTTCTCTGGAAAAGGAGGGAGGTGCGCACTTGTTTGGTTCATTCTGCAGACAAGGATGAGAGCATGATGAGCGGGAGGAGGGAGAGGAGGAGGAGCGATTCTGCTGTTGATCACATGATAACTCATCTCCAGTCTCACCTCAGAACAGCATCCCCCATCACGTGCATGGACAGACGAGGCAGGGAAGCTAGGTTGTTGTTTTTGTGTGCTTCCATCACTCTCTGGGTTTATTAATGAGCTTCTTCTTTTGGTTCATCAAGGTGGAGTTTGTGATTTTACAGCATTTAACAGCATTTCGGTAAAGGTTAAGAATCCAAAATACTTTGTTTAAATGCTGGGAATGAGGTATCAAGCTTATTGTCATGTGAGGCCAAAATAAGACTCAACACAAAAATAAATCCAATGAAGCAATATTGGATTACATGTTGGCTTCAAATGAAATGTTGATATAAGTGTCAAAAATGAAACTGTGGACAGAACAGGCTGTGTCTGAATACTTAGATGCTTCAACTGTGAGTGACAAAAAAAAAAAAAGAGTGCAATTTGCAGCCACCTGATAAAAGAATCCAAACATAAAGCTTGATATATAAGGAGAGTTTTTTTGACGTGTAAGCGCTCAATAACATGGTGCTCATGAGTCAAACACTGTAACATTGAAATTCATACTGTAAAATATATTCTTTACGCATTGCACTGAACTCTAGAGCTACGACAGCTAACTAATAAATCAAGGGATAAAATTAGTTGGCTGTTTATTTGTATTATTATTACTGTTACTGGAGTTATTTAGTAAAAGAAGAGGGAAACCAGAAAAAAAGGAAAACTGCAGAAAGACACCCACGTGAATTCAAACAGGAAATGTTGCTGTTTAAAGCTGTTGTCTTTAACACTTCTGAATACCAAAGTGCCAAACATTTACTTCAATGGTCTGTGGGAAACAGTGATTGACATTTCTTATGTGTTATTGATTCATTAGAAATCCAAAGCTTAATCTAGAGAACAAATCTGAAGAATTGTCAACAACTGAATTAAAAGTTTGCTGCAGCTGTTTAACTCTTTAAACAAAACATCAGAGTTGAAAAAACACACTTTTTTGTCTCAGTGAGTGAGGTGACTTTTGAGGGAGTTTCACTTAAAAATAACTTTGGTTTTCTTCTCTTTTTTTCCCAGTTTGGTTTTTGGCTTTAATCATGTCTAATTATGTTGCAACTGTCTCCACCGTCCTTACATACTAATTTTCTTCTAACACACAATAAAAAAAATCATTAAAGACGGATACATTAAAGGGTATATCTAGAGATTGTTTTGAACCTATATTGTATCTATACTCAAAGTCTAAATGCTTCTTTGTTTTCCTGACTTAAAGCTGCTGTTGGTAGGAATGGTGTAAAAAACGTTACTTATTTTCCTGCTGGGTTTGGAGAAAAGGTCATAATGCCCAATGGTACTCATCGGTAAGTGGAGTAATTTGGGACTATGGCGAAATCTCTGCGTTTTCCAATGCCTTTGTATCAAGCAATGTTATTATTCCCCTTGTTCCCGTTCGTTGATTGGCCAATCATAGCTAATCTCCAATCCTCCAATTGGTTATGAGTCTGGCACTATCATGACTGCACACACCGATCTGTGTTGGGGGGCTAAGAGGAAATCTGGTTGGGAGGGATAGTGTTGACATTCGAAGTCCCTCTCTCTGAACAGATGTTTACTCTGTGACTACCAACAGCAGCTTTAAATGAGCTAAATGAACATTAATTAGAACACAATGGCATAGACCAAAACCTTATCGTGAACACTGGTATCACCCGATATTAAAAGAAGTGTCCTTATAAAATGTGACGTTGCATTTTTTATTTTTTTTTAATAGTGAGGTTGTATATTTCTCTTTTTCAGTAAAATCCGGTTGTAAGTTAAATATTATTTTCATACGGCTTTCATACTTTTGAGTTCTGCTACGCAACAGGTGACATGTTAACAAAAACTACAGGACTAAGTCAACCACAAAACAAACAGGTTGCTGTGGAAGCAATGCAGTTACTGTATATAGAAATGTAGTTGGAGGTGAATGGGTGGAGGGGTAAGTAGGTCAATCAGTCCCCAGTGAAACCACAAAGCAGCCATGCATGGGCCATGGGAGGCCCCACGGTGCAGTGCTGGAATAGCCATCAATCAGCCGACTACGCCAAGCAAATATAGAGAAAACCACCACAAGTCACCACTATCATCACCAAACCACTTTCAGAAAATGGGCATGGCAACACACAAGTCAAGGTCAGCAGCACCCCAATACCTAAAGATCTGCCTCCTCTTTTGAGAGCTAGAACAGTAGCCCTCAGTGGAAAGTCTGTTGGGGTTAACATTAGGAGAAAATGCTAGGGTTACAGGACTGGATGGAGAACAGGAAAGGGGGGGTTAGGGGAGGGTAAAATAAGGAGGGGTGGCAGGTAGAGGTAGGTACAATGTAGAACTTTTATCCCTGAGAAGTAAAAAGAAAAAAAAGTTGTCTGTCTAAAAGCTCAACCTGCGTCAATGTCTCCCCTCTCTCTCTGTCTGCATAGTAAGTCCTAATCTTCCGACCTTGATGGACAGGGTACTACGGGCAGCAGGCTGACTGTAGCTGCTGCACAAGCTAACTTATATGTAGAATTTTTATTTCCAGGAACTACAAATCTTTTTCTTAAAGACATATCCCTCACATGACAACCTTTGTTTCTAAAGAGAGACATCAGCAAATGCATGATGCTCTTTATTGAAATAACATATAATATCTGAGTTGCCTTTCAGAGGGACTAGATTACCAAATTGCCAGATTGGTACCGGGGGGGAGGGGAGGAGGAGTATAAACGTGTTGAACTGGTTATGTTAAAAGGTCTAAAGTGCCCTAACTACCTACCCATGAAGTAAACTGAATCTTAAAGGGTAAAGACAACAAGGGTGGAGAAACTCGTGGGAGACATTATCTTACCTGTTGTCATTGATGTATCCGTTTTGAGAGGACTGTAAGAAAAAGGACACCTACACATTATGAAATGCTTCATCCGTTCAAGGGCACTTCAGATAAAGAACAAGACCGACTTCTTGGCACATACACTTTAAAACAAAAATCAGTTTAGACATGATCTTGATCAGAGTGCAAAAAAGTACTACTAAGAAGTACAAGTCTTCAGAAAAACAACCTAAAAATTGTTCCAAGCTAGATCATTAGAGTGGATTCATGTTGCAACATTTTGTCAAATATTGTGTGCTTTTACCTCTTCGAGCTTTTAAAAACTACTCCTACCATTTGTGAAGTTAAAAATCACCGACCTGTTTACACTCATTCAGCTTATATCACTGACTTCAGAATGACTTATTACAATATTTCACAGTAGAAGTTATTAAATGAACACTTCTTCTACTGTCTACTTAGATACACAGGCTTCTCACTTGTTACTCTAGCTGCAGGCCACAGCTTGTGATTGAAAAAAGGACTGTAATATAATATGAGTCTGCCTTTCTCACGGTTTGTCACCCTATCAAGGTTCAATACTTACTTCTCGTGCAAAGATCCTGTCTCGTACCCTCTGATACTCTTCCTCCCTCTCTTCAATGGACTTGCTTCGTCGCCCGTCCTGTAGTGGCACACGGATCTAAGATTTGGAAAACAATCACAATAGATATTAACATTTCTAAGTCTTAATAATTAGTCTCAAATCTATGCTGACATAGTACACACTAATACAGCCACTCTAAGTGCAACCTATTGTAAAGATAGGTAGCAACAAGTCACATGATAACAACAATAGTATGCGAGGGAGAGCAGCTGCCTACTGTCAAAACAAAGCACCAGAGTGGAAAGCGTGGAAATTGAGTGTTTTGAGGGGCAGAATCAGCGTGGGAAGGTTTAGCACCACAAACGTGATAGAACACTTGCAGAATTGTCATACAGAGAAATATGACAAGTACGTACAAGCAATCAGCGCCACAGAGAAGTGTCAATGCCTAAAATAAACGCTGTGTGAAAAACTCTCTTCAGACAACAACAAACAATCAAAATGTGTTAAGACAAGTCATTTACTCTTATTACAACGATCCAACTATTTAGGGTAAGAACATAGAGACTACTGTTAACATACAGTATCTGCAAGCAAACACACTCTTGAATGGGAAACCTTGCTGTTACAAGTTTTACAGCTGATGAGCAAAGTTGTGTCTCTTTCAAGCGGCAACTTCCAGTCTTGAAAAATGAAACTGAAGTGCTACAAACTGCAGTTCCTAAAGTGTCCACTTGAGGCTGGCTCAAAAAATTCTGGGAGCCACATACACACCCATTCAAAAAATGGGGGTGATTTTTTATTTTCTATAATTCATTAGTTTTGAAGATATTTAGGTTATGAGTTTTGTATAATTAGGGGCATAACTGACTTGACTGACAGGCAGGCACACTGCAGCTGTTAGCAAGGAGGCTAAAGGTTGCCTCAACTCTGCCTGTTAAGGCAGGTACACACTACAGGATAATTGGGCTGATTTTTGTCCTGATCTCCCCCTTACGATCAAAGCCAGCAAAGGCCCGATTGTCTGATGTTTGCAAAAGATATCGTGTGTGATTTTCCTGTGGTGTCGGGTGTGTTAAGAGTGATTTTGTCTGGTCGGAGCCGCTGGGAAGGCCTCAGAAGGAGAGATCGTAAATAATGAACATTTTAATATTTGCGACTAGAAATCCTGTAGTGTGTGGGATGCTCCGAGAGGAGCCAAGCACGCACAGTGTGTAATGTGACGTGTACCGGAGCAAAAGCCAATCAAGATGCCAGCAGACTCAGTTGACTGATGGAAGAGGAAGTAAAAACAAACAAAAACATGGCACCGGTGAAAACTCACCACTGTAATGAATACAACTCGCGCTGTAAAGCATACAGCCCACATTCCCGCCGTCTACATGACTTTTTCCATAATCGTTTTTCTTTTTTGTGTTTTTGGAAAGTAAGAGGCCGAAAGCAATCATCATTGCTTCTTCCTCTTCGTCTGCCATGTTTGTTTACACCGAAGTCACGTTTTACTAGAATATTGAGCGTGAAGAACCTGATACTCTGCTGAAGAATCTGTTAGTGTGTGGTGTGCTCCGTAGTGTACACAACACAAGAAGACCAGAAGAGAGAGATCTTGTGCGATCTGTCTTTTGTTATCATCAAGTGTGTGGTCTCTAAATGTGAGAAGGATTGAAGACTCCTGTAATGTGTTCCAGGCATTAGTGTTTTACACACAAGGAAACAGGGAGCAGTTAAAGAGATGTTATGGGATTTGCAAACTAAATACCAGTACCAGAAACTTTCAAGTTATTCCATCACTGGTTCCCGGGGGCTGAAAAATCTGAAGTTCCCGTCTCCACCGAAATAAATTTATCATAGGCAACTTTATAAAACCTGACATGTCCAATCAGCTGTTTGCTGATAATTACAAATGGATGAACCAGAGGAGGACAGAGATTGTAATGGTTTGGACGTGTGAACTAAGTTTTCTTAATTATTCTTACCACTGAAGTCTAATGGACAGTTAAGCCTTTGTTCACATGCTAATTTTCATCTCTGTTGGAACAGGTGGCTGCTTCAAACCCACCTGTGACTGTGGAACTACTAATAAAATCTATAATTTGATTTTGATCCACTTTGACCCACTACAGCTACTGCTTCCAGATGCTCTGATGATCCGGGTGTCATCTGCAGAAACGCGTTTGTGTTTGATTTATAAATAAGTTGAAAACAAAAATACACCTAGTCCAATATCATGTGAAA